>NW_024474759.1:0-13000 GCF_017654505.1 Polyodon spathula
CAACCACATTCCTACAGCATGCACTTAGCACTACCATCTGCTCTAGTGGTATACTACAACCTAGAGGAAACTCTGGGAAAGAGAGAGAGAGCCTTCTGCTTACCGGGCGTGTTGGCGAAGGACAGTGCACAGAGAGGAGAGGAGAGAGCTGTGTGCTTACCGGGCATGTTGCTGAAGGACAGTGCACAGAGAGGAGAGGAGAGAGCTGTGTGCTTACCGGGCATGTTGCTGAAGGACAGTGCAGAGAGAGGAGAGGAGAGAGCTGTGTGCTTACCGGGCGTGTTGGCGAAGGACAGTGCACAGAGAGGAGAGGAGAGAGCTGTGTGCTTACCGGGCATGTTGCTGAAGGACAGTGCACAGAGAGGAGAGGAGAGAGCTGTGTGCTTACCGGGCATGTTGCTGAAGGACAGTGCACAGAGAGGAGAGGAGAGAGCTGTGTGCTTACCGGGCGTGTTGCTGAAGGACAGTGCACAGAGAGGAGAGGGAGGAGGAGGAGAGGAGAGAGCTGTGTGCTTACTGGGTGTGCTGGTGAAGGACAGTGCACAGAGGAGGAGGAGGAGGAGGAGAGGAGAGAGCTGTGTGCTTACCGGGCGTGTTGCTGAAGGACAGTGCACAGAGAGGAGAGAGGAGGAGGAGGAGAGAGCTGTGTGCTTACCGGGCGTGTTGGCGAAGGACAGCGCATAGATCACGGAATCCCCCTTTACAGAAAACAGCAGGCGACTCCCATCGGGACTCCAGCAGCCAGTCTGCATGGAATCACACAGACACTGTTACACCAATGGCTATGCCCCCTATATAAAGCCAATACGCCCAGCTGACTATGTCTCTGAGGGTATTAAGCAGAGGTGTCCAATCACACTCCTGGAGGGCTTAACTCCAGGTTTAACAGGTAATATGAGACACTGAACGATGTCAGGGTCTGGCTGGCGGTCTGATTGGTACAATTAAACAATTCAGAACAGGGTGGAAGGGCGGTGACTGTGTCCACCCTGGGTACAGAGGACTGTGAGGAGACACAAAGCGAAGCGGTCCGGTCACTCTCACTCAGTCCTAACCCAGTGATCTGCACAGAAGCGCGGGTCCCAGCGGAGCAGGAATCCGGTGCGCACTTACCTGGCAGCGTCCTGTCAGCGTGGGCCACCTCTCACACGTCCACGTGACGGTCTCCCACACCCTGAGAGAGAGGATTCAAACATGGAGAGAGATTCAGAGAAGGGCTGACTCTACACCACCCTGGGTCTTAACCAGCCCTGAATAAGGCTGTGAGCGTTTGAATACAAATCCTAATAGTAGCACGTACTAAACTTTCAAGAGAAAGTGTTTTTATGAAGACGGTGCATTGGTTTGCATTTCCTTCAATGAATCATTTGTAGCATCTTTGTAAACCATGCCAATAAAACTTGAAATATACAAAAGAAATATAAACTTCAATAAACACTACATTTGCAGCAACCCTACCGGATCATTGGAAACGCATGGGAGAGTAAACCGAAAAGGAAATTTAATGCAACAAAGGTTTAAACATTTAATCTATTAACCACAGATGTGCTGCCCAAGTGCTGACACTGTGCATGGATATAAACTAGACTCCCGTTGCATAGCAGCTTGATCCATTCCTGGTTTTACTACACCTCGACTGTAGCTAATCACGCTGGTAGTAAAACTTGGAAAGGGCGAGGCTGCTGTGCAATACGAGTCTTGTTTCCCTCCCTGCTGTGGCTCACCTGAAGAGGGCTGACGGAGTGGCTGCCAGCACCCTGCTTCCATCGGGGGCCCAGGAGAGGAACGTGACGCCCCCGCCTCCCACACGCTGCAGGGGAACACAGCTCTCCCCAGCCACGTCCCACACCTGCAGAGAGAGGGGGAGAGAAGGCAGGCAACGGCTTTTGAGGAGAGCGATGGAGCAAGCCCTTGCAGGGCAGGCGTGTAACCCTGTCCTGCATGGCGACCTCGTATGACTGAATTTCAAGTCCTCCGTCTCTAAACTGGTAATGCCCCTCAGAGAGGGTGGCAGCGTGGCTTACCATCATGGCAGTGTCCACGGGCGATGCGGAGAGCAGGATCGCTCCGCTGGGTGACCAGGCGAGTGAGGTGACCGGAGAGTGGCCTGGCTGGGACAGGACCTGGGCACAGCCGGAGGAGGGCCTGCGAGACGGGGACAGACAGACAGAAATCAGCGCTGCCCAAGCAGCACAGCCTGCAGTGTAAGAGCCGATGGGTCGGGTGTTTGTGAGGACTGAGCTTTTCCAGAGTTAAAAAAAAAAAAAAAAAAAAACGCACTCACTACAAACCCGACTGACTGTTTCTGAGTAAATCAGCCCAACTCGTGAACCTCTTTAGGGGTTTCTGAAAAGCTGCTGCAGGATGGGGGGGGGGGTGTCTCACCGCGTGGAGAGGGAGGACGGGTCGACGTGCCACACCAGCACGCAGTTCTGACACGCCACCGCCAGCGCCGAGGCACACAGCGGCTTCCAGGCCAGCGCCGAGACGTTCTTCTGGAGACGGTGCTTCAGAGTGGGGGCTGTGGAGCTGTGAGGGGAGAGAGAACAGCGCTGCAGCATCAGCCCACAATACTGACCACTCACAGTAACCACGGATGGAAGGGAGATTCCCACTGCACAGCTCTCTGATCCACTCCTGGTTTTACTAGGGGTTTAAAAATCACACATCTGAGCTTGTTACCTGCACACTAGGGCTCTATCAAAACCTGGACTGGGTAAAACTGCTGTGTGATAGGAGCCTTGTTTATGTAAACAGAACGCTTGGGCAGAGCAGTGCAGGTCATCCTTTGAAGGTACCCTGGCTAATTCTGCTTTCAAAGAACATTTACACTGGCCTCTCTGCTGATTAAACGTTAAACTGGGAGGAGCATCAGAAACATAAAAGATAGCAATCTGTACTCGAACGAATTTGAACAGGGTCCAGACCCCACTAGCTGAGATGAGCCTACAGTTCCTCTATCAAGCTTTTAGAATTCCCCAATTAGTTTCTGCTAGCGACTGCGTCTCTCCCCACTGCCTGCTACGTACCTCCTGGCGTTGTGTACTCGGACAGAGTCGTCCAGCAAAGCCACAGCGAACTTGTCCGTGTGAGGGTGCCAGGCCACGGCACGCACGGAGCAGCCAGCCCTGGAACACACAGGGGGAACACCAGCTGACACAGGCTTCCTAATTGCTCAAGCTTCAGCACCGAACACATTTAAACCAACGCATTGAGAACCAGTCCCATAATACTCTAACTGAGGGGAAGGGAAGTTCATTGGAGAAGCAGTGCGCACTGAAGCAGATACTAACTCACCAGTCTGCAGCTTGGGAGAATTCAGACACCATGTCCTCAGTGCTGAGCTGGGGACAGAGGGAGAGAGAGACAGACAGGTTTAGATGCTTTCACAGTGGTCACTCCAGTCCTGCAACCCCCAAACCGGCACAGAATTCAATTCCAAGTTAACCCCTTCTCTCTCTCTCTTTGTATTGAGGTCCGATGGACGCTCTCACTGCAACACGTTTAGAGTTGTTTGAACGATCAGGCCCCTGCTGAAATGCGAGTTTCAAATCGAGCTGCTCACAGTGAGGTGCGGGAACAGGGAGCCGTGGAATGAGGATACCCAGCGAAGGATGGCGAGGGAGCAGCACGCGGCCACCTTCATACACCTGGGAACTGGAAGAGAGAGAGACCGCACACACAGACATTATTATTATTATTATTATTATTATTATTATTATTATTAATAATTTAGCAGATGCTTTTATCCTAACCACTGGAGCACCAAGCCAGACATGAAAATAAGACTCCTGTTGCACAGCAGTTTCACCACAGTGTATAGGAGGACAATCTCAGGTGTGTTAAACTCATAGTAAAACCAGGATTGGATCAAACTGCTATGCAACGGCAGTTGTATCCCCCCCCGCCCCCCCAGACATCTCTTGAATATTTCCCAGAAAACATGTAAATACAACAGCAGTTTGAGCAGCAGACCCTAACTGGCTTCCACACACCCCAAAGAGACTGCGAACCGCACTTGCCTTCATCCGCAGAGTTGGCGATCTCATCCAGCAAGCCGGACAGCCCGGCGTCACGCCTGAAAAACAGACAGATGGAACCGGCTTCTGTTATTTGTATTCATTTGTTCAGATAACAACAGCACGCTTCTATCACTATAAGATACACAATGGAAAGGAAGGATCACTATTTATCGTCACTCAGGGAACAGGGGGCTGCACAGCACAGGAGACATCCAGGGACAGACACACGACTCCTCTTACCCACTCCGGGTTTTAACACGTGCTTGATTAGCCCCAGTGTAAGCAACAAGCCCAGGTGCGTCCTATTCACCTGGCAGCAGAGCCAGGAATGGGATCAGAGTTCTGTGCAATGGGAGTCTCGCTGCCATTCGGGAAATAACACGCTACTGCTACACAGTAAGCATTTGCACAGCAGCGGGTTTGGCGTGTGAGAAATCAACAAATCTCATTCAGGCTTCATCAGCAAGTCCGGAGTTAAACAGGGTACAGAGCAGGGGTCTGCAACCCTGGTCCTGGAGAGCTACTGTGGCTGCTGGTTTTCGTTTCAACCAATCTCTCAGTTACTTAGCAGGACCAGTTAATGGCTTAATTAGTCAAGATTAACAGGTGTTCCAGATCTTTAGGCATTGATGACGTACAGACACCTAGAAAAGCCGCTGGACTGGGTCTCTCCGGGACCAGGCTTGCAGCCCCCCTGGTATAGCGGCTGGCTAGGGGTTAGGCTTAGCACTGACCAGGCGTTGGCGCTCCTCATCCACAGGGTCTCCTGCTGGTGGATGAAGGCTGCCTTGCTGCTGCTCTCCAGGCGGCTGTGCGGCTTGAGGGACTCCTTGGGGATCAGCAGGGAAGGGGGGTCCCACTCCTTCAACACCCAACACAGAGGAGCCGCATTAGAGACAGAGCAGCAGGGATGGAGATATGGTGTGGCTGTGTCTGTGTGTCTGTCTGTGTGTGTGTCAGTGTGTCCCCACCTGTCTCTGGTAGTTGTCCAGGCTTGTCCCGGACACCAGCTCGTTGTTGGATTCGTACAGAGTGACGTGTCCGGCGGGCAGCGGGGGAGGAAACAGCGATAGGGAACACATGGCTCACACACGGGTCCTGAAGACAGCAAAAGAACAGCTAATAATATTATCAGAACAAGCTGGAGATCTAGAGAGACAGACCCTAACAGCGCTGGCGCAGTATTCTGCAGAATTAAACGCGCAGTAGTTATGGCGTTTCTTTTGAGGCTGTGCATATGAACGACTTGAATTTTTTTTTTTTTTTTGCTGCACGCTGTACAATGCCCTAACCTGGTTTCGCTCAGCACCGCATGCAAGTCCTCCGACCCGCTTCCCCCGACTGGATCAGAACCAAACTTACCGCCACCTGTCTGCTGCTCCGCTTGAATATCTGCTTACGGCAGCTGGGAAGGGACAAGCCGCCGAGGACGCCGCCCCCGGATCGAGTTCGCCACCTTCGGGTCTGGAGACGTCATTGCGCTTCGAGTCCAAACAGCACCACATTCATTAAATGCATTGTTCTTATAGAGAGCAGCTTCGGTTTCTCAAGGGGTTTATTGTTATTATACACTGTGCAGAGTAAGCAAACAGCTTAATATGCCTTTAAATATATTTGGCACAGATATCGATGCAGTTATAGATGTATCAAAGTGAACCAACTCATTATATTAATATATTATAAATGCATGGATATATGGAAAACAAACAAACAAACAAACAAAAAAAAAAACACAGATAAAACTAACGGTGAATTACACAGCAGTGGTGTGATATTAGCGAGGCGACATCAATCTGTGGATTTTAAATAAGGCATTGCTATCAATGTGCGGACAAAATGACCCCCACTTTGTAAAACACCTTTTTAGAACTAAATGTGCCTTTAAAAAAAAAGTGCCACAATATTGAGTTTGTTGTCGCCACTTTCACCCTGTGCGGAGTTTTGTCTGACTGGAGTTAGAAATAGCAAATTAAAAAAATAGTGAGAGTCAATGAGAAGCCCCCACAAGTATAAGAAAACAAACGTGTGAGTGTGTGTGTGTGTGTGTGTGTGTGTGTGTGTGTGTGTGTGTGTGTGTGTGTGTGTGTGTGTGTGTGTGTGTGTGTGTGTGTGTGTGTGTGTGTGTGTGTGTGTTGTGTGTGTGTGTGTGTGTGTGTGTGTGTGTGTGTGTGTGTGTGTGTGTGTGTGTGTGTGTGTGTGTGTGTGTGTGTGTGTGTGTGTGTGTGTGTGTGTGTGTGTGTGTGTGTGTGTGTGTGTGTGTGTGTGTGTGTGTGTGTGTGTGTGTGTGTGTGTGTGTGTGTGTGTGTGTGTGTGTGTGTGTGTGTGTCTGTGTGTGTGTGTGTGTGTCTGTGTGGTGTCTGTGTCTGTGTGTGTCTGTGTGTGTGTGTGTGTGTGTGTGTGTGTGTGTGTGTGTGTGTGTGTGGGTGTGTGTGTGTGTGTGTGTGTGTGTGTGTGTGTGTGTGTGTGTGTGTGTGTGTGTGTGTGTGTGTGTGTGTGTGTGTGTGTGTGTGTGTGGTGTGACACCACACACCACAGCCTGAGCTGAGTCTTTAAGTTTTAAGAGTGAACTATATAAATATTTGTGCATGTAAATTTATCACATAGCAATCCTTTTTTAGTTTTAGATAAAGCATCTTACTTAAAACATAGATATTTTATACCATACTATTTGCCAACACACGTACTTCTTCGATTGTTCTTATGTTGTTTATTGTAGGTAGGTAGATAGCTAGATATCTAGTCTATAGTGTAGAGTAGATAGTCTCTAGATAGATAGGATATATTCTGAGCTGATCGATAATAGCTAGGTCAGCTAGACTATCAGTAAATTTTATCGATATAAAAATAATTTTTATTCTAGATAAAGTCTTGATAGAAAGATAGATATCTAATATGTATATACACGTAGATATTCGACTACCCAACAGTTCTATCGATCTAGATAGGTAATATAGTAGTATGCTGGCCTAGATAGATCCAGTAGTCTATCTATATATATATCTACTATAATTATATATCTATCTATATATCTATATCTATAGATATAGATATAATCTATAGATCTGTCTATCTGTATCTATCTATATATCTATCTATCTATATCTATATTATATATATATATATATATATATATATATATATTACGATAGATATATCTATAGATATATATATCTCATATCTACTATAATATATATATATATATATATATATCTATCTATCTATCTATATATATTATATATCTATCCATCTATCTATTTCTATATATCTATATAACTATCTATATATCTATCATGGGATGTATATCAAATGAAAGATTTGAAACGCTTTTTTTAAACTGTCTTCAGGTTTATTTTTAGAAGTGGTTTACCGGTACTTTGTGTGCGTCAGTGACCCGGTGGCGTGAGTCGAGCAAGCGAGTGGAGTGTAACGGAGAGCGCTGTCTCTTTAAGAGAGGAGGCGAGCACAACCATACCATTCACCGACTGCAGGGCGTGACTGCGGACCGTACCAGAAAAAGACTGGAGCGCTGATTTATTCCTACAGCTGTACGTGCAAATCGCAAAAAAAAACACAACAAATAATCCAAAATCGAAGAGAAAAACAGCATGAAAGCGGAGGTGTTGCATTTAAAACAAATCTAACACGATCTCCGTGTGAAACGGGCGCTGTTGTGCGCGCAACGCGACTGCTGGCTGCGTGTAGCGCCGCCGGTCCTAGCGGTAATATAATTAGCCAGATGGGACAAGGGCATTAATGGCTTGAGTCGGGGAAGGCTGTCCTCGCTTTCTCTCCGTCTATCACCCCGAGGAAAAGAAACCGCAGCCCAGGCTTGTAAGGGTCTGTTCATTGTGGCTGCAGCCTGCATACTCAGTGCAGCCGAATAACGCGAAAACACTCGAGCAGGTAAGACCGCTGTGATGAGGAGGAGCAGGATGCTGTCTATCTGTCTCTATCTCTCTATCTATCTATCTATCTATCTATCTATCTATCTATCTATCTATCTATCTATCTATCTATCTATCTATATATATATATATATATATACACACACACATACACACACTGATGCATATAATAATGTTTAACGTATATATGGTGCAGTTATTGTGTGTTCTGTGTTCGGGCTTATGCGGTTTTAGGGGGGCAATGTGCAAGATATGCTTTTTACAATGAAAAATAATCGAGTTTTCAAAATGCATTCAACGCGTACACCGCGAATACCTTGTATAAAAACAGCGCTGTGTATTATTATTATTATTATTATTATTATTATTATTATTATTATTATTATTATTATTAGATTTGGCGTATTCTGTGTGTGTTTGTGACCCGCTTGACGTGGCTCTGTGTGTGATGTAGAATTGTCTGTTGAATGCTGTCGTGTCAAGGCTAATCGATTCACATGTGTATTAATATAATGTCATGCATGAATGTATGGATATATTTTTATTTTGTGTTTTATTGTGTACAGTGTTTTCGGTATTAAAGCTGTGTTTGACAGTTATAGCTGTTTTTACAACACTGCTAAAATGTAATAAGTAGAATTTGCCAGATGCTTTCGCCCGCGGTGCGGTGGATTCCTTATATAATGTTCATATTCTTTGGAGATGTATGAGTGGCCGTCTTCTTACTGGGTCTGTTTTTAAGCTTCATTATTCATGAATTTGGTAAATGCGCTCTTGTTATGGATTATAAGGAGAGCGTCGTAAATCTGCGGATTTATTAATATCATAAAGCAAACGAGGCAGGGCTTTTAAAACACACGAATAGCAACAGCGCGGAGTCCAAAGTAAAAAATGCACTTGCGACACAGTCATTGCGTATACAAGAACAGTACAAACAAACACGTGGAAAATGAATGTGTTACAATGAACCTGCAGCACTGTCCTGAATCACACACGCCGCAGGTCATTTTTACACGGATTTCCCAGTGTGTTGGTATGTTAAGTGAGACGGTTTTGCTTTTGGGAATGCAATCTGTTTTCAAAGTGCAAACTGCAGTGTCATCGTTTCTTAGCACAAGAGCGGGCAGAGATCGATTCGTGACGTAAATGGAGCACACGTGACTTCTTACCTCGTCCAGCATCGTTTCGTCAGGTGTTTGTTTATTTGCTGTCTAGCGCTTTCATTCTCTCTCTCTCTCTCTCTCTCTCTCTCTCTCTCTCTCTCTCTCTCTCTCTCTCTCTCTCTCTATATATATATTTTATATATATATATATATATATATATATAATTTCGTTTTATTAAAGAAACTGTTATGACGTACACTATCACACAAAACAACATGAAGAATAAGGTCTATAGAAATTGCAGAGTTGCCTGCACTTATGAAAACTATACTGCGTGTTTTTAATAGTGTTACAGAATGCACAGGGTTAATACACCACCCCTTGCCTTGCCTGCAACCAGCCCTTGCTTCGTTAATGCCTTGCAGAGATCTGTGTTTGCCAAAAAGATAAGATGTCACTGCAAACTGAGGAATCTGGCTCTAACTAACTGTGCTCTGAATTAATCACAGGTGTGTTATCCAACCACAAGCTCACCTGAGCTCGGAGCTCTCTAAGTAAACAGCTACTGGAAGAGATCCAGCCAACCATGCACAGACCAGTTAGCAGCAGCCAGGTCAGCCTCAGTGTGTTTGGACCTGAAACAGACTTCAACACCGGGGTAGTGTGCGAGCATAGCCCTGAGCGTTTCCGCGCAATAGGTGGCGCTGTGGCCTGCGTCAGGTACCGCATAAGTGGTATGAGTTTCAAATATTGGCTCCATCAGCACTCGTCTTTAAACAGAATTTGTTTTGTTGTGCAGGTCGTGTCATAGGGAGAAACAGAACAAGACTTGCAGTCCTTTCTTGTGCATTTATAGGCTCTGGGGACAGACGCTGTACTGTCTAGAGACAACTGCTTTGTAAAGAGACAGCGGGACATATTTTCAAGGTCTTACTTAACTCCTGTTTTTGACAGTGAGAAATTAACTGTAGCGTTCTTAAGAGACCTCGTATTGTATTGAGTTGTTTGGTTCATGATAGCTATCTATTTTGTAATTGTTATAATAATGTGTGCTTTTAGTTCAGCTAAGTAATATTACTCAAATAGCAGCGATATTTTGCAGCATTAAACTCCTGCGTGCATCAAATCCCCTTTTATTATCTCCCTTTTTAGAAACTTTGCAAAAGCGCTTTTAGGAATCTCGTCCTTTTGTGTTTGGCATTTGTGCTTGTGTCTTTTATGTGAAAGGAATAAAACAAAGGGAGATGAGAGAAGGGGTCTGTGGATCGATAGAGCAGAACTAGAGCTGTGCGGGGTCTTAGATTACCGACCAGAATCAACAGCAAGGGCTCCTGAGTAAACTGATCCGGGCTGCAGGAGAGAGAGAGAGAGAGAGAGAGAGAGAGGAGAGAGAGAGAGAGAGAGAGGGAGAGAAGAGGAGGGAGAGAGAGAGAGAGAGAGAGGAGAGAGCAGGAGAGAGAGCGAGGGTAATCTGGGGTAATCTCTCCGTTCTCGCCCAGAAAGATCCCTGGGGGGGGGGGGGGGTAAAAAAAAAAAGGGTAAAAAAGCCAGTATGACGCTGCTCCCGATAATGTTGCTAAGATTATGAAGGGCAAGGGAATGGCTGTGTTTTTGAAGCCTCAGATATAGCTGTGCGCCTTTAAGGACACAGGGAGCTGTCTCTGGTGCTGAAGTTGGCACAGTCGTTAAAGGCTCTCATACCGGAGATGACAGCCTGAGTGTTTTTCAGGGCAATTGTTTTCTTAGGCGAAAGTTTGTCACTGAAAAAAAAAAAAAAAAAATTGTTGAAGCATTTGTCTGCTAATAGGGATTCAGTTGCAGAGCAGTTCGATCCATTCCAGGTTTTACTGTGAGTCAGCAGATAAGCTCCTATGTGTTTGTTGACTCCTAGTAAAATCATGTGTTTACATAGCTGGTGTAGACCTGTAATTTCGCCTGGCCACCAAGGGGCTGAAGCATTTAGCACTGTGCTGAATGAAAACCTGTTTAAAATAGACTGATCTTAAAAATCTTCAAGCAAAACAACTCCAGAGTTCAATTAAAGAACTCCTGCGTGCGCCGAAGTTGTTTGCTTGCTAGTTCTGAAATGCTGCAAGTTTGATTTGCACATCAAAAAATAAATGGTGCAGACTTAACAAGGTGGAAGATCCTTGTTTCTCTGTTGAACTTCAGTTGGGTGTAATTAACAGGAATGGAATGGATCAAATGCTCCTGCAATGGGAGTCTTCTTACCGCCCATGTTAATAGATTTAGTTTGATCCGTAACTAGAAAAGATAAATATTATAAATGAGAAAGACAGTGACAAGTATTTCTACACTGACAAAAAAAAAAAAGATTCTTGTTTTAGGGTTCAGTATTGGAGCAAAAGCACACTGTAAATAACTCTTATATTAATATGATTGATTTAAAAAACCCACAGTAACCTTGACAATATGTGGAAAACACCGGCCTTATTTATCATGCAATGGAAGCACTGTGCATATTCAAAGGCTTGTCTTTGTTATATCTCTGTAGTTGAGGGACTAGGAGGGAAGCAGTGTGGCTTAATGTTTAGAACTGAGAGACTGGGAGGCGGGATGTCCTAGAGTTTAGAGCTAAGGGATTGGAATGTATGGAAGCAGTGTGGTTTAGTGTTTTGAGCTGAGTGGCTCAGATGTATGGAAGAATTAGGTCAGAGCTGAGAGGCTGGGAGAAAGTGATGTACAGGGGTCTAGCTGTCAGAGCTGAAGGGCTGGGAGGGAAGGAGGGGTGTACAGGGGTCTAGCTGTCAGAGCTGAGGGGCTGGGAGGGAAGGAGGGATGTACAGGGGTCTAGCTGTCAGAGCTGAGGGGCTGGGAGGGAAGGAGGGATGTACAGGGGTCTAGCTGTCAGAGCTGAGGGGCTGGAAGGTTTTCTGACCAACAGGTTAGAGCTTAGGGTCTGAGAGTAAGAAATTAGAGATGGAGGGAGGCAGTGTGCAGTGTAAACACCAATCTGCTTCCAAAATACCTGCATTGAATCCATTGATAACAGGTTAGGGTTAGGGCTTTGATTTTGAGGGGTCACATTGACAGCTAGTTGAAGTGCTAGGATCCCTGTGGTTCTGTCATCGTATGACTCATCCTCTCCTGGAGTGAGGTATGGGAGGCAGCCTGTGATTGGCTGCCTGCGATCTCTCTCTCTCCCCTGATAGGCTGGGAGTGATGCAGTGGTGAGGATGAGGCTGTGATGCGATGTGTGTCTTTCAGATAAACTCTGAGACGCTGTGCTGCATTCTAAACGTGCCCTGCTTAACTGGGGAACAGCTGCCTCGTACCGGCATTCTTATCAAGCACCTTCTGCAAGGGAGCCCGATCAATATTAATAACAGATTCACTCTTTACAGATATTGTCAATCAATATTTAGGACTTAAATCTTTTTATTATGTTTTTTACTTTATTTTTATAGGTGAATACATGTGCTCTACACATATTTGCTGGTGATCAAAAACATGGCTAACCAGGGCTTCAAAATCCATAATGCAATCTATTCCTACCTTTAGCAAAATTCTTACTGACCTCTCTGCAGATCAGTCAGGTGTATAGGAAAGAGCATTCCACTCTCAACACTACAGACCTGTATAGAGGTCTATAGGATAGAGATGTCAACACTGCAGACCTCTATAGAGGTCTATAGGATAGAGATCTCTACACTGCAGACCTGTACAGACCTGTATAGAGGTCTACAGGTAAGCCAGCAATCCAGTCACAGTGAACTCCCATTTGCATTGCCCTCTTCTAATCCCATACCCCTGTATCACTGCAGGGAGCAAAGGGTTAGCCCTCTCTCATCTGACACCTCTTCCTGGAAAGCGGGTGCTGATGGAGAAGGGGGCGGGGCCAGGAGGCAGGGCTCCATTGCCTTGGAAACAGATTCACAGCGGCCCCAGAGAGTGAAGTCACAGGTTTAATATTAGACCCTTACTCCAGCCTGACTCACTGTCTCTCTC
>NW_024474760.1:0-1188 GCF_017654505.1 Polyodon spathula
CTTCTCTCTCTCTCACACACACCTGCACTGAATCCCAATGAAGACTAACTATCACTGCACACCTGAAACCATCTCTCTGGAAGACTCTGTTCCAGATATTCCAGCTATAAACCGGACTCATTTCAATAATATGCCTGAACAAAGGCAGTTCTGAAACGCAGGACTGAGTGCAGCGTTCAAGGGCTAGTATGAGTTTCTAATTCTGTATAAACCGATACAAATGTGCAAGCTTTTATGCCAAATGCAAACGCAAGAACCATTTGTAACGGCACAAAACGACCGAGCCTTGCTCCAAGAAAAAAAAAAACAAACATGTTCTTTGTTTGATGCGCCTGTTTAATCATTATCATTCTTCTTAATTTATTATTATTATTATTATTATTAGTTATTTATGATTATGATTTATTATTATTATTATTATTATTTATTGCTGCTTCTTGATACTGCATGCTCCTTTCTGTTTTAAGCAACGTGCAAAGAGCTTTGAGATGCTGTGGGATGAAAGGCGCTATTTCAGCAAAATCGACTGACATTGAAATTGTGATCATGTCACATCCACACTCTGACGTCACGTGTGCTGGCAGGAGTTTACGGGGCGACGGGCTCACTTGCGTTGTGTGTTTGTGTGTGTGTGTGTAGAGGCAGGCTATGCCTTCATAGCTACCTGTGGAGAATGTAACCCAACAGGGCACTGAACAAGGTCTGGTTTCCAGTTCTGTGCACAGAATGCAACAAACAGATCGAGAGCAAGAGCAGAAGCTGTGTGTTAATAAAAATCCCGTTAGAATCAAAGGTAATCACTGACACCTTAAAGGGGAACACGTCCCATTGTTTGTATTTTACAATCCTTCTGTATCGTGTGTGAGAGTAGTTGGGGGGCGGGGGGGGGGGGGGGGGGGGGGGGGGGGGGGGGGGGGGGGGTCGAAGCCTTGCGACGGAGTGCTGGGGGAAAAAAAAAAACACCCTATAGAGCCGATTGATCTCACATCGGATGCTAAATAAAGTGCCTGTTTGCTTCCTCCCCCGAGACCTCACCATGCCCCCCCCTTCCCCACACCCCTGTTTCTATGAATGAAACCTCTCAGACTGCCGAGCGTTAATGAGATCATACCTGAAACCAGAGAAGCTAATTCCAAATTTCTGCCACTTAAAAAGAAATCATTTGTCGTGTGTGTGTGTGATGATGTC
>NW_024474761.1:0-66040 GCF_017654505.1 Polyodon spathula
TAGCGAGCCCCAACCTCCCTCCCTCCCTCGCTCCCTCCCCCCTCCCCTTTCCTGGGACGCGCCGTTCTCCCGCTCTTTTCGTTCTTTTTTTTTTTTTTTTTTTTCATAATTTCATATATTCATATTTCTATTCAGCAGGCAACCACGCAGCAGCCAGTGGACAGCAGCAGCACAAGCGCCTTTTTCGCCGGGCGGACGGCAGATGCTTTTTGGGGAGAGTTCCCTTTTTTTGTTTTGCGTGGCCTTGCTGCCGCTTGGTGGAGGGGAGTGCCTTTGGGCCGGCCGGGAGGGCTCGGCCGCCAGCAAAGGCACGCTCTGGCTTCTCTACAGCTCGAATAAATTTTTCGCCTTTTACTAAAGATTTCCGTGTAGAGGAGCATTTACGAGTTCGATCCATTTTTTGGACAGCCCTTCCCCTCAGGGATGGGATCCACCTGGAGTTTAAAAGCAGTACGGGCACAGAAAGGGCGGTCGCCCCCGTTGGAGGCCGGCACCTTTCCTTCCGTCCTTCCTTCCTTCCGTTCCGTCCTTCCTGCCTTCCTTCCTCCCTCCGCCCGCCCGAGAAGCCAGTACCACGACTGCTGCGGCGGGCGGCCCCGCCCGGGGCGTTTGGCCAAAACCATCGTGGGCATCGCTTCTCGGCCTCTTGGCTCAGATCAAGTGCATGTGGCTTGCCCGCAGTGCTTTATTGCCAGAGAAAGAGAAGGCGCAAGGAAGAAAAGAGGATGGCGGAGAACGCAGCTAGACCTCCGGGACCGAGACTGAGGAATACGATTCGGTTATTAAGAAGAGAAGGAACGCCGGAACTGACGAGGACTGAATTCATCAAACAGATACGGGGAGCAGTTAACATCGACAGGAACGAAATCTTCTGCTTACAAGACTTTAAGGCAAGAGGCATTTACGATTTTACTTTTAAGACCGAAGATTATTGCACTAAAGTTTGGAGATGTTTTAAACTGCATGAAGATAAGGTGCCTTTGAACTTTTGAAGCACTTTTTGTACCAGACGTTTAGAATAGTTAACTGCCATATGTACATCCTTTTGTGCCACAGAGGATGTATCGACATTTTTGGGGCAGTACTGAAACTGTTGTAGGCCACCCCGAAAACTGCTTGTGAGTTTTAATTTATGGACTGGTACCTGGAGGTGTGGACAAGATTCCGCCCAGTAAGGTGATTTTGAATGTTGAGATCATCCGCCTTCAGCCTTCTCACTTGTCAAATAAGGGTATTTTTTGTTGTATTTTGGACAACCTAACTTTGTAGAAAGTGCAAAAACGGATGGACATGAGGCGAGGAGTAGCAATGACCTGTATTGCAGGATGTGAAAAGAAGGCACAGCACGAAGGATTGTAAGGAAAAGAAGTTGGGTACCTGTGGTGAAGCGCTAACCTTTGTTGTTGGGTCCACGAGGCCTTGTCTGCTATGCCCCGGGGCCACGAACACATGGCAGTAGTGAGGACTCCGGAGGAGGAATAGTCGGAAGGTGAGGAGGTACACGACGAGACATACAACAAAACAGCAAGAAAGAGGCGGTCATACTGCGACCGGGGGTTCGCCATACCCCTTGTCTGTACCTAGCGCAGCAACCAAGCAACAATGGAGACACACGACGACAAACGGAGAAACCAGTGACAACGGAGAAACCAGTGACAATGGAGAAACCAGCAGTGACTTTGGACAAGGAGAGTGCACCAAGACAGCGGAGACAACCAGTGGAGAAGAGGATAGCGCAGGAAGCAGGAGTGAGCAGGGTTGGGATAACAGCGGGGAAAGAACCGAAGAAGGACTGGGCTGAAGACTTACACACAACTCCTTTTCTTCGTCTACATCCTTTCTCCTCTCATGCCCATGACCCTTTTTTCCCTCTTCCTCCTCCCCCCCCTTCGTCTCCCCTCGCTTTTTCTTTTGTCCCTTTCCTTTTGACAAAACAATATTTAAAAAGAGCTGATGGCTTTGTGGTTTTGTTAATTTGTAAAGTTATAGAAATGTTTGGAATGGTTTGGTGTTTCTTTTGTTTGTAATTTGTGATAATTACTTTCAGAGTAGTAAGGACATGTGTTGTTTTAGGATTGGTTGGTTTGAATTTGGGTGGGTGGATAATATGTAAATATGTAAATATAGCAATAGTAAAGGGGAATGATTTGTACAGAGTTAGAATTGAATGTGTTTTTTTTTCAATCTTGTGTCATGTATTAGTTATGGTTAGGTTGGGTTTGGTTATGTTTTATAGACCTGTATTATTTGTTTTGTAATGTGAGATGTAAAGTACTAGTTAAAATGGAGAATGATTTGCATATATGTAAAGTATATGTGTGCTTTTTGTTTCTTGAATGGTTTTTTTTTGTTTGTGTTTTGTGTTTTTTTTTTTTTTGTGAGGGGAATGAGTTAAAAAAAATAACAACACACCTGGTTTAGTGAATGACTTTTTGTTTAAAGAATTGTTTTTGTGGAATGATTTGTTGACTTGAATGGTTAAAAATATTTTTCTAAAAAAAAAAAAAAAAAACAAAAATAATCTCAAAAGATAGTCAATTATATACTATGCAGGGATCCCCCCCCCCTGGGCAGATATATTTACTAAAAACCGTCGCCCTCTCGGGAGATGGAAGCGGGGCTTGCTCCGTCCACTCCACGCATCGACCCGGTATGGCAGTACCTCCGGGAACGGTGCCCATTTCTCAGAAAGGTCCCAAAGGAGATGAGAGAGCGAGAGAGAGAGAGAAAGGAGAGCGGCCTCCGCACTTGCTCTCCTCTCTCTCTCCTCTGGGAGAAGAAAGAGACTGCTATCAGGAGACTACGGAAAAAGGGGGCGGGGGGGGTGTACTCGGGAGGGGGGGTGGTGTAGGTAGGTGGGCAGGCAAAAGAGGGAAACTGAGAATGGGGGAGGAGCTAAGGGGACTGAGCGGCAGCGCGGCCCGCCTACAAACTCTAAACTAAAGACAATGGGCGGGGGGGAGGGTCGGGGGTCGGGGAGAGGGTGGAAGGCGGAAGGGGAGAGAGAAAGAGCTCAGGGGCTCTCTGCTCTCTATACGAGAGGGAAAAGTGGGACAGGGAAAGGGACCCTGCGCGGCCGAAAGGGCGACAGGGGTGTGCCAAAAGGGTGCGAGAAAAGCACTCTTTTTTTTTTTTTTTTTTGTTTTTTTTTTTTTTTATTTTTCCATATTGCATATTCAGGCAGGCCAAACACACGCAGCAGGCCCGTGTAGCAGCAGGAGCAAAGCGCCCTTTCGACGGGGCGGAACGTCAGATGCGTTTTGTGTCGCGGGGAAAGCGGGGCCCGGTGCCCGCCCTTGCCGTCGACGCAAACCTCCTCACGTACAAAAACAAAACGATCCGGTGGGAGTGTCAACGCACCGGAGCGCGCTCGCTTGGTAGAGGGGAGTGCCTTTGGGCCTTTGGGCCGGCCGGAAGGGCTCGGCCACCAGCAAAGGCACGCTCCGGCTTCTCTACAGCTCGAATGAACCTTTCGCCTTTTACTAAAGATTTCCGTGGAGAGGAGCATTTACGAGTTCGATCCAATTTTTGGACAGCCCTTCCCCTCAGGGAGGGGCTCCACCTGGAGTTTAAAAGCAGAACGAGCACAGAAAGGGCGGTCGCCCCGGTTGGAGCCCGGAACCTTTCCTTCCTCCTTCCTTCCTTCCTTCCTTCCTTCCTTCCTTCCTTCTTTCCTTCCTTCCTTCCTTCCTTCCTCCGTCCGCCCACCCGAGAAGCAAGTACCACGGCTGCTCCGGTGGGCGGCCGCGCCCGGGGCGTTTGGCCAAAACCATTGTGGGCATCGCTTCTCGGCCTCTTGGCTCTGATCCAGTGTGTGGCTTGACCGCAGCTCGATTTGGAAGCGATCGGTAAGGTATCGGTAAGGTAAACGGGAGCAGCGTTGGTTGCTGGTAGCTGTGGTCTGGGTAGCAGAGGACTAGGGCAGGCGGCAGTCCAGGAGCCAGGTTGTTGAGCAGGTAAGGGGGACCCTTTGAGGGCACCTTATCTGCTGTTTTTCGTTTTCTTTTCATAGGTTGATACCTTGCTTTTTTTGGCCTTGGCTAAATGTTAAAACTTAAACTTTCTTTTTTGTGGGAGAAGGTGTTTATATAGTTAAAATGGCGGCCTCGAGGTTTGCGGCACGTCGTTTTAATTGTATAAGGATTTCCTTGAAGGAGCAGGAGAGAGGAGAGGGGCAGGAGGTTGAATTTAATAGGCTTGAGTTCTCTAGGTCTGTGTTACAGAATAAATTGGGATTCAAGCCAGATCAACTCAATTGTATTATTACTGTGGGGAAGGGAAACACTTGGGATGTGAGTTTTAGGGAGGTGAGTGATTTGCAGAAATGTCACCGGTTGTTTATTTTAGGGAAAGATGACCATCAGTTGAGTAGGTTTCATGTGACTACCTTGACTGATGTTGCTAGGAGGGTGGTGATTGTGAGGATGGGTTCGGAGACTGTGCAGGGAGAGGATGTGTGTATATGGCTGAGAAAGTATTGTTTGGTGCATGGGGGTGCAGAGAAAGTGAGGGATGGTGATGGGGTATGGAATGGTGCTTGGAGGGTGCGTGTAAGTCTGTTGCCAGATCCGAATGGGTATGAGGGGTATAGAATCATTCCCTCTGAAATAGTGCTGGGGATGGATAGGGGTTATGTACATTATTTTGGGCAACCCAAATTGTGTCGAAAGTGTGGGGCAATGGGTCACTTGGCGGCGGGGTGCACAAAAATTATGTGTTATGTTTGTAAAGGTGAGGGGCATGTGGCGAGCGAGTGTCAGGAGAAAAGGAAGTGTAGCTTATGTGACAGTACTGAGCACCTTTTTATGCACTGTCCGGCCTCCTTTGCTAACAAAGCAAAGAGAAATGAAGAGAGGGAGAGAGAGCAGAGGGAGAGGGAGAGGGAGCAGAAGGGAGAGGGAGAGGGAGAGGGAGAAAGGGAGACAGAGGAGGAGGAGGAGAGGAAGACAGGGAACAGCACAGCAGGAAGGGAGAGTCGAAGAGGAGGAGAAGTTCTGAGGGGTAAGGTGAAGGGACTCCCCATTCCCTTCCCTCCACTCGGGTCCCTCTCGCCACTCTCACTCTCAGCGAGGATGGGGGGAAGGGGCAGGCATCTGGGGCGGGAGAGCAGAGAGGAAGTGAGGGGGAGGAGGAGATGGATCAGGGGGACGGACAGAAGGAGCAGCAGGGGGTTTCCTTGGCAGTAGATCTGCAGGTTACATCTTCAGAAGAGGACAGTGGGGGGCTCGGAGAGGGGTCGAATAAGAGTAAGGGGGAGGTAGGTCCCTCAGGTACCCAGGACGAGACCCCTATCCCATGTGGCCAGATGCATCCAAGGGGATATGTGGTGAGTGATGTAGAGAGTGGATCGGAGGGGGAGTCTAGTGAAGAGGAGATAGAGGTGGAGGAGGAGGAGGAAGAGGTGGGAGGAGAGCTAGATGAGGAACAAATGGAGCAGGAGAGAGCTTCGGGGAAAAGGAAACTGGAGAAAGGAGAAGATGTAAGAGGTGGTATGAAAGTGGGGAAAAGAGGGAAAAAGGGAATAAAAGAGGACAGTAAACATGCTAGGCCGGGAGCTCCGGTGTCTCCTGGTTCTGACTCCTCGGTACTGAGTGACAGGTCTTATGGTGGGAGGGGTGTTGACCCTGGGGGCACCTCTTTTTTAGACGATGATAACGTACAGCAGTTCTCAGATAGCGTGGGGATGGAGCCAAGTAAAATGTAATGGTTATGTTGTCACACCTTTTGTTGTTCCACATGGCGCTCATAATAGCTACAGTGAATGTGAGGAGTGTGGTGAGCAAGGTCAGGTGCAAAGCTGTTTTAGAGTGGCTAGCAGATATTGATGCAGATGTGTTCTTTTTGCAAGAGTGTGGGATTGGGTTTAGAAAAGAATATAGAGAGTTGGAAAGCATGTGGCTGAAAGGTGAATCAGTGTGGTCGGGGACAGATGAAAATAAGAATGCGGGGGTGGCAATACTGTTTAAAAATAATAAGTGTGTAATTAAAGAGAGAAGTGTGTTGCAGGATGGGAGGGTTGTGATGGTGAGAGTGGTTTGTAATAAACAAGAGTTTAAACTGGTGAATGTGTATGCGCCTGTGGAGAAACACCAGAGGGTTGAACTGTTGGGACTGGTGAGGATGGAGCTTAGTTCATCCATACCGGTAGTGATGGGTGGTGACTGGAATTGTGTGAGGAGTGGGAGTGACAGGAAGGCTGGGAAGGAAGAGTTTAAATTAGATAAAACATCGGTGTTATTGAACAAAATTATTAAAGATTTTAAGTTGACAGACTGCTATAAGAGGATCCATTCTGAAGAGGGCTTTACCTGGAGCAACCCTCAGGGGACTAGGAAATCCAGGATCGATATGGTCTTTGTTTCCGAGGGGGTGGAGGTGAAAGGTTGTAAACTGGAGCCTGTGTTCTTCTCCGATCATGTGATGGTGAAGTCAACATTGGATCTGGGAGGGGTGAGTGAAAAGGGGAAGGGAGTATGGAAATTAAATGTAAAATTATTAGAGGATAGTAAAATAAGAGAGAAATATGTAGAGAAGTATAAAGGGTGGAGGTCTCTACAGGTTTTCTTTGAAAGGAAGAGTGAGTGGTGGGATTTTGTTAAAAGGAAAACCAAATTGTTTTTTATAAATGAAGGCAGGGATAAGGTGCGTAAAGCAAGAGAGAAATGCAAATGGCTGGAAAGGAAGCTTCAGAGATTGTTTTTGCAGGAGAGGGCGGGTTTTGAAGTCTCTGAAGAGATAAAGGGGGTGAAAGAGAGAATAAAACATTTAAGGTATAAAAAAAGTGAGTCAGTGATACTGCAAAGCAAGATAGAAAGGATTGAGAAAGAAGAGACCTGTTCAAGGTTCTTTTTTAAGAAAGTATTTGACAGGAAGCAGGTGATGGAGGGGTTAAAAGGGGTCGATGGTGGGGTGAGGAAGGGAAATAAAGACATGTGTGAAGTGGCGGAAATTTTTTATGAGAATTTGTACAATGAAAAGAGTGTGGTAGAGAGCAATTACAAAGAAATGATTGAAGGTATCAATGCAGGGTTAAATAATGAACAGAAGGAGATGTTGGTAAAGGGCTTTTCTCTAAAAGAGCTGGATAAAGCTTTGAAAATGAGCAAAATGGGGAAAACGCCTGGGGAGGATGGCTTACCTGCTGAATACTACAAGTGCTTTTGGAGTATTTTAAAATATGATTTGTTGAGTGTTTTTATAGAGATTTCTAATGCTGGGGAAATGGCTGCTTCCTTCAAGAGGAGCATCATCACTCTGCTCTATAAGAAGGGAGATCCAGAAGATTTGAAGAACTGGCGTCCAATCAGTCTCCTTAACACAGACTATAAGTTGCTGGCGAAGATCCTGACTGGGAGGATGGGGCAGGTGATTGATACAGTCATCCATCAGGACCAGGTATGTGCAGTCCCGGGTAGGAGGATAATGGACAGCCTGATACTCGTGAGAGATACTATCTGTTATGCCAGGGAGAGGGAGCTCCCGTTTAGTGTCCTGAATTTGGACTTAGAGAAGGCATATGATAGGATAGCGCACAAGTACATGTTTGGTGTACTGCTGAAAATGGGGTTTCCAATCGGGTTCGTTAATTGGATTCAGATCTTGTATAAAGATATTCAAAGTGTTGTTTTGGTAAATGGGAGCTCGTCTGAACCAGTTAAAATCCGAAGCGGAGTGCGCCAAGGCTGTCCACTGTCTCCTCTGCTGTTTATATGTAGCATTGAGCCTTTAGCCATTGCTATTAGGGCTAATAAACAGACCTGTGGACTGTTTGTACCTGGGAGTGGAGGTGAACAAGTAAAATGCATTTTGTATATGGATGATGTGTCAATCATCTGCAGAGACGAGTTCTCCATGGAGAGGACAATGAGTACAGTTGAGGGGTTCTGCAGGGCGTCAGGTTCTAAAGTCAACTTTAATAAGAGCGAGTGCATGATGTATGGGAAATGGGCCAGAGTACCCAGTATTGGGTTGTGTTTTAAGAATGATTTTATTAAAATTTTAGGGATTAAATTTTTTAAGAACGGGTCTGGGATGCAGAACTGGGTGGACGTTACAGCAAAGGTTGCACAAAAGTTGGGGCTGTGGAGCCTCAGGGAACTCACCTTTGAGGGAAAATGTTTAATTTTAAAATCTGTTATTTTACCTGTTTTGTTGTATTTGTCAGCAGTGTTCCCTCCAACTAGAAATGTCCTGTGTGCCCTGACACGAAGCGTGATGCGTTTCTTCTGGGGGAGGAAGAATGAAATGCTAAAAAGAGAGGTGGTACACAGGGCCGCAAAAAATGGAGGGAAGGGGGTTCCTGACCTCACGAAAACCCTGTTTTTGCATTTTGTCATTTGTCATGTAAGGTTATGTTTGTATGGGTCATCCAAAACAGCGCATTTTGTGAGATATTTTTTAGGACCGATCTTAAGAGGTTTTAAAATGTTTTACCCTGTTTTGTCAGTGCCGACGGCATGGGAAGCACCCTTTCACTATAATAAAATTAAACTGTTTCTAAAGAAAGAGGAGCTTTTTACACTGGATAATGAGGTGTGGCAGGACCCCCGGAAAGTGCGGAAATTTGTACTGGATAGAGAGAAGATGTGTAACGTTTCTTTTTTTAACCCACAGGTTGTGGAAGGAATTTGGTTGGCGGTAGCTCACCCGAGACTCATGAATCGGCACAAGGACTTGGCATGGCAGACAGTGCATGAGATCCTTCCAGTAAGGGCTGCTATGTTTCGGAGGAAGCTCGGGAAGACCCCTAGATGTCCTTTTAAGGACTGTGGGGAAGAAGAGTCGGCAGCGCACCTGTTCTGGGACTGTGGGCAAGCAAAAAAAGTCTGGCGGGAAGCCGAAGTTTTTCTGCGCTGTTTTTTAAATAAGAGAAGGCTCCTAAAGGCAATGGTTTTGTATGGGGTTAAGCCTGGGTTCATCCCAAAAGAGGAATGGCCATACCTATGGGTCATGCTAAACTGTTTTAAAGAGGCCATGTGGAAGGCGAGAAACCTCCTAGTGTTTAAAGGAAACCTTCTGTCCTCTGGAGAGGTGAAGAACTTGGCTTGCCACAGGCTCGGAGAGTATCAGATACAGGATGCGCTGCGTGAGGGAGAAGACATCGCCCAGGAGAAATGGGGCCCTTGCTGGTGTTTGCCTGCCACCTGGACTCGTGCCGGTTCATGGTCCAAAGATAGGGGGTGAAGCGGGTTGTTTTTCTGTCACATTTGCTAACCGGTACAAATGGAAGCTGTGTTTTTTTTGCACAAACATTTGGTTGGTTTTATGTATTGTTTTTAAAAGAATTGTTTTTTCTAAGACCCTGTTCTTTATTGTAAAGTTTTTATGACTTGGATTATGTGATTGTTTCTTTTGTATTGTTTTTAGTGTTTTGATTATGTATGATTATGTTTTCACTGTCCAAGGAAAATAAATAAAAACTTTAAAAACAAAAAAAGCTGTTCTTATCAGTTTAAAATCTGCTCCGTCCACTATCACGCATCGACCCGGTATTGCAGTGACATCCGGGAACTGGTGATGTCGCCCCGTTCATCCACGAAAGTTCAATAGCATATGTACCGGACGGTGCCCTTTCTCATACGTCAGAGAGAGCATCGCGAGCCCGGAGCGTGTAGACAGAGATACGTAGGGAGCGAAGAAAAGGTCAAAAGAGAGAGAGAGAGAGAAGAGAGAGGAGAGAGAGGTACGAGCAGAGAGGAGCGAGAGACCCTCCCTCCCTCCCTCCCTCCCCAACCTCCCCTTTCCTGGGACGCGCCGTTTTCCCGCTCTTTTCGTTTTTTTTTTTTTTTTTTTTTTTTTTTTTTTTTTTTTTTTTTCATTTTTCATATTCAGGCAGGCCTAACACACGCAGCAGGCCCGTGTAGCAGCAGCAGCAAAGCGCCCTTTCGCCGGGGCGGAACGGCAGATGCGTTTTGGGAGGAGTTCCCTGTTTTTGTTTTGCGTGCGTGGCCTCGCTGCCGCTTGGCAGAGGGGAGGGCCTTTGGGCCTTTGGGCCGGCCGGAAGGGCTCGGCCACCAGCAAAGGCACGCTCCGGCTTCTCTACAGCTCGAATGAACCTTTCGCCTTTTACTAAAGATTTCCGTGGAGAGGAGCATTTACGAGTTCGATCCAATTTTTGGACAGCCCTTCCCCTCAGGGAGGGGCTCCACCTGGAGTTTAAAAGCAGAACGAGCACAGAAAGGGCTGTCGCCCCCGTTGGAGCCCGGCACCTTTCCTTCCTTCCTTCCTTCCTTCCTTCCTTCCTTCCTTCCTTCCTCCCTCCGCCCGCCCGAGAAGCAAGTACCACGACTGCTGCGGCGGGCGGCCGCGCCCGGGGCGTTTGGCCAAAACCATTGTGGGCATCGCTTCTCGGCCTCTTGGCTCAGATCCAGTGTGTGGCTTGACCGCAGCTCGATTTGTGAAGTGATCGGTAAGGTATCGGTTTCGGTAAGGTAAGGTAAACGGGAGCAACGTTGGTTGCTGGTATCTGAAGTCTGGTAGGAGAGGAGCAGGGCAGGCGGCAGTCCAGGAGCCAGGTTGTGGAGCAGGTAAGGGGGACCCTTTTGAGGGCACCTTATCTGCTGTTTATTCTCTTATTGCCAGATACTTTGCTTATTTTGGCCTGGCCAAATCAAAAAATTCTAAAAATTTAATTCTGTTTGTGTGTAAGGTTGTTTGTATAGTTAAGATGGCGTCCCCGAGGTTTGCGGCACGTCGCTTTAACTGTATTAGAATTTCTTTGAAGGATGAGGAGAGAGGAGAGGGGAAGGAAGTAGGATTAGATAGGCTTGAGTTTTCAAGATCGGTGCTGCAAAAGAAATTGGGTTTCAAGCCAGAGCAGCTGAACTGTATTATCACTGTGGGGAATGGGAGCACTTGGGATGTCAGTTTTAGGGATGTGTCTGACCTACAGAAATGTCACCTTTTGTTTACGGTAGGGAAAGATGATCAACAGTTGAGGAAGTTCCAAGTAACAACCTTGACTGATGTTGCTAGGAGGGTGGTGATTGTGAGGATGGGGTCGGAGACTGTGCAGGGAGAGGATGTGTGTATGTGGCTGAGAAAGTATTGTTTGGTGCATGGGGGTGCAGAGAAAGTGAGGGATAGTGATGGGGTATGGAATGGTGCTTGGAGGGTGCGTGTAAGTCTGTGGCCAGATCCGAATGGGTATGAGGGGTATAGGGCCATCCCCTCTGAAATAGTGCTGGGGATGGATAGGGGTTATGTGCATTATTTTAGGCAACCCAAATTGTGTCGGAAGTGTGGGGTAATGGGTCACTTGGCGGCGGGGTGCACAAAAATTATATGTTATGTGTGTAAAGGTGAGGGGCATGTGGCGAGTGAGTGTCAGGAGAAAAGGAAGTGCAGTTTATGTGATAGTAGTGAACATCTTTTTATGCACTGTCCAGCCTCTTTTGCTAACAAAGCAAAGAGGGATGAGGAGAGGGAGAGGGAGAAGAGGGAGAGGGAGAGGGAACAGAGGGAGGAGGAGGAGGAGGAAAGGGATAGGGGAGGGAAGGAGAAAGAAAGGAAGGGGGGTAAGGAGGGGAGGGAGGATAGGGGACAGCAGGAAGGGAGGGGAAAGAGGAAGGAGAGCATGGAGGGGGGAGGGACGGGAGGTGAGCGCCTGGGGGAAGGGGAGAGTGAGAGTGGAGAGGATGAGGGGGAAGGGCAGGCACCTGGGGTGGGAGAGCAGAGAGGGAGTGAGGGGGAGGAGGAGATGGATCAGGAGGAAGGACAGAAGGAGGGAATTTCTTTGGCAGCAGATCTGCAGGTCACGGAGTCAGAAGAGGATAGTGAGGGTGTTGGAGAGGGGTCTAATAAGAGTGAGGGAGAGGTAGACTCCTCAGGTATTCAGGACGGGAGCCCCATCCCGTGTGGCCAGGCACATCAGGAGAGATATGTGGTGGGTAATATAGACAGTGGAGCTGAGGGGGAGTCTAGTGAAGAGGAGATAGAGGTGGAGGAGGAGGAGGAAGAGGTGGGAGGGACTCTAGATGAAGAACAAATGGAGCAGGAGAGAGCTTCATGGAAAAGGAAATTGGAGAAAAGGGAAGAGGTGAGGTGTGGTATGAAAGTTGGTAAAAGGGGGAAAAAGGAAAGAAAGGAGGACAGTAAGCAAGCTAGGCAGGAGACTCCGGTTTCTCCTAGCTCTGACTCCTCTGTGTTGAGTGATAGGTCTTATGGTGGGAGGGGTGTGGACCCTGGGGACACCTCCTTTTTGGATGATGAAAACGTGCGGCAGTTCTCCGATAGCACGGGGATAGGGCCGAGTAAAATGTTGTGAGAAAACTTGCTCATCTTTTGTTGTTCTACATGGCACTGACAATAGCAACAGTCAATGTGAGGAGTGTAAAGGGTAGTGTGAGATGTAGAACAGTGTTGGATTCCTTGTGTGCTGTGAAGGCGGATGTCCTCTTCTTGCAGGAGTGCGGCATCCCGTTTAAGGAGTGTTACAGTGATCTGGAGAGTCTGTGGAAGTGTGGTGCGTCTGTGTGGTCCGGGACGAATGTGTGTAAGAATGCGGGTGTGGCTGTGTTATTTAAAGGTAAAAACATTGAAATAAAAAGCAAGACGGTGGTGGAGTGTGGGAGAGCTGTGGTCGTGGATGTGGAATGGATGGGGAAGGAGGTGAGACTCATTAATGTCTATGCCTCGCCAGAAAAGAATGAGAGAGCTGAGATGTTTGTGAGGATGAGAGGATTCGTGATAACATCTAAGACGGTAGTGTGGGGAGGTGACTTTAATTGTATGCTGAGTGGGAGTGATAGGAAGGGGGAGGGTATCAAAAAGCTGGACAAAACATCCAAGATTCTGGGGGGTATTATAGGTGATGCCCGTTTGGTCGATGGGTTCAGGAGGGTGAACCCGGGTGTGCCGGGCTACACATGGTTCGATGCAGCAGGGGCTAGGGCTTCGAGAATTGATTTTATTCTGGCCTCGAGGGAGGTGGAGTGGGTGCTGTGTGAGTGTGTGCCTGTGTTTTATTCTGACCATGTGTTGTTGCGTGCTGAACTCAAGCTGGGGGGGGTGTGTGAGAAAGGGAAAGGGGTGTGGAAGTTGAATGTGAGTGTGTTGAAAGATAAAGAAATAAGGAATGAGTTTGAAGAGCGATACAGGGAGTGGCAGTCTTTGAAAGTGATGTTTGATTCGATTGGTGAGTGGTGGGAGTGTGTGAAAACAAAAATCAAAGGTTTCTTTATAGGGGTGGGAGTAAGGAGAGCAAGAAGGGGGAGGAGGAGGGCATATGGACTGCAAAGGAAATTTGAGAGGCTGTTTGAGTTGGCAGGTATGGGATGGGATGTGACAAGTGAGATTGGTGCAGTTAAAAGTGAACTGAAAGATCTGTATGAAAGCAAAATGAAAAGGATGATCGTTGAGAGCAAGGTGCGGCACATGGAGGAGAATGAGAAGTGTTCGCGATACTTTTTTAAGAAAGTGATGGATGGGTGCAAGTTGATGAGTGGTTTGAGGGATGAGAGTGGGATTGTAAGGAAGGAAACAGATGGCATGCTTGAGGTGGCTGAAAGGTTTTATAGTAACCTGTATGAAAGGAAAGTGATAGACGAGAGTATGGTGTGTGAGATGTTGGATGGGTTGGATGTGGGTGTGGATGAGGGAGAATCACTGGAGGGTGAGATCTCCCTGCAGGAGGCTGCTGCTGCCATGGGGTCCTTCAAAGATGGGAAGACTCCTGGCGGGGACGGTCTCCCGAGAGAGTTTTACATGGCGTTTTGGGGGTTGATTGGGCCTGACATTGTGGATGTTTTTAATGAAATTGTTGTTAAAGGGGCGATGCCCTTGTCTTTCAGGCAGGGGATCATCACCCTGGTTTTTAAGAAAAATATGAAAGAGGATTTGAAGAACTGGAGACCCTTGACCCTCTTGAATGTCGACTACAAGTGTTATGCAAAAATTTTAACTCTAAGAATGAGGTCTGTAATTGCTGATGTGATTCATCCAGACCAGACCTGTGGCGTTCCAGGGCGGAAGATCACGGACAGCCTTATCCTACTGAGAGATTCGGTCCTTTTTGCACAGGACCGTAAGGTGCCGGTATGTCTTTTGAATTTGGATCTGGAAAAGGCATATGACAGGGTCTCTCATGAGTTTATGCTCAGGGTTTTGAAGAAAATGGGGTTCTCTGAAAAAACTGTTAAGTGGGTAAGTCTTCTCTATAGTGATATAGGAAGTAGGGTTAGTATTAATGGGAAGCTATCCGGTCAAATTGATATTAAGTGTGGAGTAAGACAGGGCTGTCCGCTGTCCCCCCTGCTTTTTATTTGCTGTATGGAACCTTTGGCTCAGGCCCTTCGCAAGGATAAGATGATCAGGGGGCTGACTATCCCTGGGGGTGGAGGAGCTGAGGCAAAGTGTTTGTTGTACATGGATGACGTGAATGTGTTGTGCGTGGATGAGTATGCAATCAAGAGATCCTTGGTTCAGTGTGAACGCTTTTGTGTGGCCTCGGGGTCTAAATTGAACCGTGGGAAGTCGGAGTGTATGTGTTTTGGAGAGTGGAAGTGTGTGCCTGAGATTGGGTTATGTGTGAGAACGGATTTTATCAAAGTTTTAGGTGTGAAAATTGATGCCACAGGATCTGGTCTCAGCAATTGGGTCGACGTCGCGAAGAGGGTCGGACAGAAGCTGGGTCTCTGGGGGCTGAGGTCCTTGTCGCTGGAGGGGAAGGTGCTGGTGGTGAAGGCTGTGATCCTTCCTCTGCTGCTGTATGTGGGGGTGGTGTTTCCGCCCACAAGGTCTGTGATTGTCTGCCTGAAGAGGAAGGTTTTTACTTTTTTTTGGGGGTCCAAGTGGGAGCGCCTGAAGAGGGAGGTAGTGTGCAGGGGAGCAGAGAAGGGTGGGAAAGGGCTCCCCGATTTAGAACTGTTTTTATTTACGCACAGTTTTTGCAGGCACCTGGAAATGGTTTTGAGTAACAGGTGTAAAGGGGCACTGTTTGTTCGGTTTTTTCTGGGGCCTTACTTAAGATTTTTAGGAATTTTAAAGATTCCGTTGAGTGTGCCCACTGCTTTCCAGATGCCTTTTATCTATACTGCTCTTAAAACCTTTGTAAAGAAGAGACAGTTGGAGAGTATGGAGAAGGATATCCTTTTAAACCCCAAAAAATGTTTTGCTCTTGTGCAGGAGAGAGAGGATATGTGCCCTGTGAGGGGATCCCTAGGAGAACCCAGTGTGGCGTGGAGGAATGTTGCCCATCCTGCCCTGATGAACCGACACAAAGATCTGGCCTGGCAGGTAGTCCACGAGATCTTGCCAGTGAGAGCAGTTATGTTTGCTCGAGGCATGGGGAAGTCCCCTAGATGCCCTGTTCAGGGCTGTGGGGCAGAAGAGACGGCACGTCATCTGCTGTGGGAGTGCGAGGCTGCCAGACGGCTGTGGAAGAAGGCGACCCCCCTGTTGGCTGTGTTATCGAAGACCGCCGTGAAAGAGCAGCTGGTTCGGTATGGGCCAAAGAAAAATGAGAAAGGATCATGGCAGCTCTGGTGTGCAGTGAACTGTTTTAAAGAGGCTCTTTTCAGAGCCAGGAACCTGCTCATTTTTTCAAAAGAGTTGGGCTGCCATGAGACGTACGAAATAGGTCTGAGTGCTGTCAAGGACTATGTGTCCAGGGATGCTAACAGGAGGGGTCGTGAAGAAGCGGAGGAGGTCTGGCAGCTGAAGAGATGGCCGGGTGGTGCTGGTGCCAGGGTCAGGTCGGAGTGGTTGGGCTCATCTGGGCAGGGTCAGGATGTTGTTTAAGGGCATGCTCTCTTGTGCACAAATAAAGGGGTTGATTTTAAAGTGTCTGTATTGTTATATTGTGTTTGAGAATCTGTGTGTAATATGTTTGTGCCATTGGTGATTGTATTTGTGTATTTATTGTATATGGATTGTAGTGATTGTTAAAATGTATATGATTATTGGGAATGATTGCTGTATTTGAATTTATATACAATTAAAAAAAAAAAAAAAAAAAAAAAAATCTGTTCTTATCAGTTTAATATCTGATACGTCCCCCATAGGGGGACCGTCTATATTAAATGGATTTTTGGAAGCGGGAGATGGAAGCGGGGCTTGCTCCGTCCACTCCACGCATCGACCCGGTATTGCAGTACCTCCGGGAACGGTGCCCATTTCTCAGAAAGGTCAAAAAGAGAGAGAGAGAGAGAGAGAGAGAGAGAGAGAGAGAGAGAGAGAGAGAGAGAGAGAGAGAGAGAGAGAGAGAGAGAGAGAGAGCGAGAGAGGCACCCACCCACACGGACTCCTCCCACCCTCCTCCCTCCCTCCCTCCCTCCCACCCTCCCCTTTCCTGGGACGCGCCGTTTTCCCGCTCTTTTCGTTCTTTTTTTTTTTTTTTTTTTTTTTTTTTTTTTTTTTTTTTTTTTCATATTTCATATTCAGGCAGGCCTAACACACGCAGCAGGCCAGTGTAGCAGCAGCAGCAAAGCGCCCTTTCGCCGGGGCGGAACGGCAGATGCGTTTTGGGAGGAGTTCCCTGTTTTTGTTTTGCGTGCGTGGCCTCGCTGCCGCTTGGCAGAGGGGAGGGCCTTTGGGCCTTTGGGCCTTTGGGCCGGCCGGAAGGGCTCGGCCACCAGCAAAGGCACGCTCCGGCTTCTCTACAGCTCGAATGAACCTTTCGCCTTTTACTAAAGATTTCCGTGGAGAGGAGCATTTACGAGTTCGATCCAATTTTTGGACAGCCCTTCCCCTCAGGGAGGGGCTCCACCTGGAGTTTAAAAGCAGAACGAGCACAGAAAGGGCGGTCGCCCCCGTTGGAGCCCGGCACCTTTCCTTCCTTCCTTCCTTCCTTCCTTCCTTCCTTCCTTCCTCCTCCGCCCGCCCGAGAAGCAAGTACCACGACTGCTGCGGCGGGCGGCCGCGCCCGGGGCGTTTGGCCAAAACCATTGTGGGCATCGCTTCTCGGCCTCTTGGCTCAGATCAAGTGTAGGGTGTGTGGCTTGACCGCAGCATTATGAGGTTCCTGAAGGAAGAGAAGGCGCTGGGTAGTAATGCGATGGAGACTATGCAGAACCTACAGCGTAGCAAGAATACTATCCGGTTCCAGGAGAAGGATGCTGCAGCAGAACCGTGGGACCGGAGAAGATTCGTTGAAGAAATCGTCTTTGGATTGTTGCAGTTATTTTTTGGAAGAGATCCTGTGCCTGCAGGAGGATGGGAAGCTGGAGAGGTCTATTTTTTGTTTCACAGAATTTGATGAAGAGATTTAGCTCTTCTGCTGAGAGAACTGGCTCGGAGTGTTTGGGCAAATACCAGAGAAGAAAAATGCGACCTTTTTCTATGTATTTGGAGAACCTTTTTTTGCAAGGGACTGGAAAACCTTGTTTGTTCGCATGAATAACCCATATGTGCCAGAAGAGGAAGTTGCACAGTTTATTGAAAGGTTTTGTGACATTATTTCATGACCTTTTAAAGTAATTGACCCTGCAGGTATTTGGACTAACGGGAAGTGGAAGTTCTATTGTGAGGCTGAAGATGCAGTTCAAAGGAGGGGGGAATATGTACACCCTGAAACCTGTGTACAGATTGGGGGAAACAGGGGTTTTATAAGTTACCCTGGACAGCCTGATGTTTGTTTTAAGTGCTCTGCTGAAGGGCATGAGGCTGCAGAGTGCACAGAGACTGTTTGCCAGAACTGTAACAAGGTGGGGCACATGAAGTAGAGACTGTAAAACCCCAAAGAGTTGCAATCTTTGTGGAGCAATGGATCACCTGTATAGAGACTGTGGAAAGCGTGGGAGCTATGCTGAAGCAGCAAGTGAGGGTGGTGATGGAGGAAAGAAAGATGGGAGTGGAGAAGAAAAGAGTGGAGGTGGGAGTGGTATGGATGGAGAAGGAGGAGAAGCAACAACCTGGTGCTAAGAAGAGTGGAGAGAGTGGACAGGGAATGAGTGGAGGGAGTAAAGGAGTCTGGTGACACAAAAGAGTGTTGGGTGGTGGTGGTCAGACAGAAGGAGGAGTGGTGGCGGGGGTATGAGTGGCCGGAAGTGACAAAAGGGGGGGGAGGAGTCCTGGTGGTGGTGGTGGAGGAAGGCCTGGTGGGGCGGACAAGGAGTCAAGAGAGTGTTCCAATGGAGGAAACGGAGAGTGAGAGGTGCAAGGAAGAGGAAGGAGAGAGACTGGGAATGAGGAGCAGGAGTCAGGAGAGTGCCAATCGAGGGTGCAGCTGAGTGGAGCTGAGAGGAAAGCGTGGACAGAGGACCTGAGGAAGTGAAGCAGAGTCAAGAGGGGAAGAGGAGAGTCGGAGTGAGAAAAGGAAAAAGAGAAAGGAGGAAACAGAGAGCCCAAGTTGGGAGGAGAGAAAATAGAAGGAGAGAAGAAGAAGAAGGATAAAGTGAGTGAGGCGGAGTCGACAAAAGGAGGAGGCATATTTTGAGGACTTTTTTGGAAGGAGAATTGCATATGAACTTCTGGAGTGGAATGAGAGGATGAAGAAAGGGAGAGGTAAGAGAGGAAATAGAGAACCGTTATGAGGAAGAGAGGCGGAGAGTTTTTTTTGAGGTGTTAAAGAGGGGGAAAGCTAGGAGAGGCGGAAAAGAAATGTTCTTGGTTTTCTTAGGAGGTGTATTTTTGCTGGTGGAGGGGTTTTGTAAACGGTGTATTTAGAAGAAAGATTTTTTGGGTGGGTTGAGTGGGATTGTGTTTTGAAGAAAGTAATTAGAACTCCGGAGTTTTTTTGGGAATAAATTTGCATATTTGTAAATTGTTTTTGGGTATTTTTTTGTTGCATTGTGCTGTTAGATTATATGTTTTGCATTTAGAAAATTGAATGGCTTATGTTATTGTTTTAATGAATTAATGTAGATTTTGTTTTTATGTTTTAGTTTTGTAATGATAATAAGTTTGTGTTTTTGAAATGTATAAACGAATTGTTTTTTTTGTGAAGTATTGTTTTAGTTTTTGTAATGGATTTGATTTGTGGTTTACAGTTTGTATTTATTGTTTGTGTTTTTTTTGAAAAGAATTAATAATTCCCGGTTTATTAAAAAAAAAAAAAAAAAAATCTGTTCTTATCAGTTTAATATCTGATACGTCCCCCATAGGGGGACCGTCTATATTAAATGGATTTTTGGAAGCGGGAGATGGAAGCGGGGCTTGCTCCGTCCACTCCACGCATCGTGCCCGGTATTGCAAAGAGGGAGCCTCCGGGAACGAGTGCCCATTTCTCAGAAAGGAAGAGAGAGAGAGAGAGAGAGAGAGAGCGAGAGAGAGAGAGAGAGAGAGAGAGAGAGAGAGAGAGAGAGCCCCAGACCCCCTCCCTCCCTCCCTCCCCCCCTCCCCTTTCCTGGGACGCGCCGTTTTCCCGCTCTTTTCGTTCTTTTTCTTTTTTTTCGTTTTTTTTTTTTTTTTTTTTTTTTTTTTTTTTTTCATATTTCATATTCAGGCAGGCCTAACACACGCAGCAGGCCAGTGTAGCAGCAGCAGCAGCAGCAGCAGCAAAGCGCCCTTTCGCCGGGGCGGAACGGCAGATGCGTTTTGGGAGGAGTTCCCTGTTTTTGTTTTGCGTGCGTGGCCTCGCTGCCGCTTGGCAGAGGGGAGGGCCTTTGGGCCTTTGGGCCGGCCGGAAGGGCTCGGCCACCAGCAAAGGCACGCTCCGGCTTCTCTACAGCTCGAATGAACCTTTCGCCTTTTACTAAAGATTTCCGTGGAGAGGAGCATTTACGAGTTCGATCCAATTTTTGGACAGCCCTTCCCCTCAGGGAGGGGCTCCACCTGGAGTTTAAAAGCAGAACGAGCACAGAAAGGGCGGTCGCCCCCGTTGGAGCCCGGCACCTTTCCTTCCTTCCTTCCTTCCCTTCATTCCTTCCTTCCCCTCCCTCCGCCCGCCCGAGAAGCAAGTACCACGACTGCTGCGGCGGGCGGCCGCGCCCGGGGCGTTTGGCCAAAACCATTGTGGGCATCGCTTCTCGGCCTCTTGGCTCAGATCATGCAGCAAATCATAGACTGGCCTGCCCTTCAGCTCGTTTTGTTCATTGGGGGGTAGGGGGACGCGAGGTGGCGCGGCAGCTGATTTTTGGCTAACAGAGAAGGAGTACAGCCTTCCGCTAGGAGGGAGAAGAGAGGAGAGAGAGAGAAGAGGAGAGAAGAGAGAGAGAGAGAGAGCCCCACCCACCCTCCCTCCCCACCTCCCCACTCCCCTACTCTCCGGTTCCACTGAGGAGCCGATCGTTCCGTGGACTAGATGACGATTTGTGAAGGAGATTGCCTTTTTGACGTAACTTGGACTAATCCTAGAGATAGAGAGAGAGCGAGAAAGAGAGCGAGAGAGAGAGAGAGAGAGAGAGAGAGAGAGAGAGTGTTTGAGAGGGAGAGAGACCGTCCCTCCCTCCCCACCTCCCCTTTCCTGGGACGCGCCGTTTTCCCGCTCTCTTTCGTTCTTTTTTTTTTTTTTTTTTTTTTTTTTTTTTTTTTTTTTTTTTTTCATATTTCATATTCAGGCAGGCCTAACACACGCAGCAGGCCAGTGTAGCAGCAGCAGCAAAGCGCCCTTTCGCCGGGGCGGAACGGCAGATGCGTTTTGGGAGGAGTTCCCTGTTTTTGTTTTGCGTGCGTGGCCTCGCTGCCGCTTGGCAGAGGGGAGGGCCTTTGGGCCTTTGGGCCGGCCGGAAGGGCTCGGCCACCAGCAAAGGCACGCTCCGGCTTCTCTACAGCTCGAATGAACCTTTCGCCTTTTACTAAAGATTTCCGTGGAGAGGAGCATTTACGAGTTCGATCCAATTTTTGGACAGCCCTTCCCCTCAGGGAGGGGCTCCACCTGGAGTTTAAAAGCAGAACGAGCAAAGAAAGGGCGGTCGCCCCCGTTGGAGCCCGGCACCTTTCCTTCCTTCCTTCCTTCCTTCCTTCCTCCCTCCGCCCGCCCGCCCGCCCGAGAAGCAAGTACCACGACTGCTGCGGCGGGCGGCCGCGCCCGGGGCGTTTGGCCAAAACCATTGTGGGCATCGCTTCTCGGCCTCTTGGCTCAGATCAAGTGTGTATCTGTATAAGTCACAGCACTGGTACGTCCCCCATAGGGGGAGGATCAAGGCGTTCCCTGAAATCGAGGTTACGGATTTAGAAATGGAAAAGGAAATTGAATGGGTTGAAATGGTTTTTTGGTGTTTTGGAATGGACTAGGTTACGATTCTGGAAATGGAAATGGTTTTTGATGCAGAGGTTTTGGAATGGACTGGATAAGGTATTTGGATTAAGGATATGGACATGGTTGCAAAGGAATGGATTTGGATTATGGAAAGGACTAGATAAAGATTTTGGATTTTGGAAATGGATAATTTGCATAATGGAGTGGACTGGATGAAGATACGGATTTGGATTATGGAATGGATTTTGAAAAAACGTGGATTTGGATATGGAATGGACTGAAAGAAGATACTGGTATGGATTTGGACTGAAAGAAGACACTGGTTTGAATTATGGATTGGATTGGAGGAAGCCACATGGATTTGTACTAAGGAATTGATTGAATTGGATAATGATTTTGGAAGCGATCTTCGAAATGGACTTGGTTTTTGGATTGGATTGGACTCGATAATGATTATTGGATAAGGATCTTGGCTGGAATGGATTTGAATGGTGACAGGACTTTGGAATGGACTTGTTTATGAGAATAGGACCTTTTTGTGTGTGATTGTATGTAGTTTTGGGTGGTGGGTTTTGTGATGTTTTCTGACTTTGATAATGTGACCGTATTGTATTTAGTGGTTTGATTATGTATGAGTATGTTTTTCTTTGTTTAATGAAAATAAATAAAAACTTTAAAAAAAAAAAAAGAAGAGTGCATAGTCAAATTTAGACTTCTTTGGTTATATGATAACATTAAAAATAATTTATTATAAAAAAAAAAAAATCTGTTCTTATCAGTTTAATATCTGATACGTCCCCCATAGGGGGACCGTCTATATTAAATGGATTTTTGGAAGCGGGAGATGGAAGCGGGGCTTGCTCCGTCCACTCCACGCATCGACCCGGTATTGCAGTACCTCCGGGAACGGTGCCCATTTCTCAGAAAGGTCAAAAGAGAGAGAGAGAGAGAGAGAGAGAGGAGAGAGAGAGAGAGAGAGAGAGAGAGAGAGAGAGAGAGGGTAGGGGAGGGAGGAGCCCCACACCTCCCCTCTCACCCTCCCTGCCCCCACCCTCCCTCCCTCCCTCCCTCCCCCCCTCCCCTTTCCTGGGACGCGCCGTTTTCCCGCTCTTTTCGGTCTTTTTTTTTTTTTTTTTTTTTTTTTTTTTTTTTTTTTTTTTCATATTTCATTGTCCGTCAGGCCTAACACACGTCACCCCGGTTGTGTAGCAGCAGCAGCAAAGCGCCCTTTCGCCGGGGCGGAACGGCAGATGCGTTTTGGGAGGAGTTCCCTGTTTTTGTTTTGCGTGCGTGGCCTCGCTGCCGCTTGGCAGAGGGGAGGGCCTTTGGGCCTTTGGGCCGGCCGGAAGGGCTCGGCCACCAGCAAAGGCACGCTCCGGCTTCTCTACAGCTCGAATAAACCTTTCGCCTTTTACTAAAGATTTCCGTGGAGAGGAGCATTTACGAGTTCGATCCAATTTTTGGACAGCCCTTCCCCTCAGGGAGGGGCTCCACCTGGAGTTTAAAAGCAGAACGAGCACAGAAAGGGCGGTCGCCCCCGTTGGAGCCCGGCACCTTTCCTTCCTTCCTTCCTTCCTTCCTTCCTTCCTTCCTCCGCCCGCCCGAGAAGCAAGTACCACGACTGCTGCGGCGGGCGGCCGCGCCCGGGGCGTTTGGCCAAAACCATTGTGGGCATCGCTTCTCGGCCTCTTGGCTCAGACAAGTGTATGTGGCTTGACCGCAGCAGTTGTTGGTGAAGTGATCGCGCTTTCTAGGCGTTTTTTGAAAATTATAGAAGGTGGTTTTGGTGTTAACTTGTTTCTTTGTTAGTTTTTTTCCCAGGTGCCCCGGATTCTTTTTTGTGGAAAGGAGAGAAAAGAACAGAGGAGAGAGAGAGGAGTCTTTGCTTTTTGGGGGTAGGGCCCTTCGGGGTTTCCTTCATTGTGTTTTATTTGTTGTATATTTGGTTACTTTTTTCTGGTAAAGATGTCTACATATATGTCTGGTGTGAGGCGCTTTAACTGTGTTAGGTTTGCAGTGAGACAGGCTTATTTAGAGGGTGAAGGGAAGTTAGAATTGAGTAGGTTAGAGTTCTCAAGGAATGTTTTGCAGGGTTTGTTCAGTCTTGTTCCATGTGAGGTGAACTGTATTATTTCTGTGGGGAAGGGGAATGTGTGGGAGGTGAGCTTTAGCACAGAGGCGGTGTTGAATCGGTTTTGGGGTAAGTATGAGCTGTTAACTGGGCATGATTTGCTAAGGAAATTTGAGGTGACTGCTTTGTCGGACAATAGACGAAAGGTGGTGGTGGTAAGAATGTTCAATGAGTCTGTAGAAGGGGCAGATGTAAGAACATGGCTGTGCAGGTACTGCAACGTACTGAGGGCTCCAGCTAGAGTGGAGGATGCGGACGGAATATGGAATGGGTCGTGGAGGGTGCTAGTGGAGCTGCATCCGAAGCCAGGGGGGTATGGAGGCCTGAGGCATATTCCATCAGATATTGCACTAGGTGCAAACCGGGGGTTTGTCCACTATCAGGGCCAGCCAAAACTTTGTAGAAGGTGTGGAGAGTTGGGGCACCTGGCAGTAGCCTGCGATAAAGTAGCATGCCATATTTGTAAAGAGCTTGGTCATGTGGCCTCTGAATGCTCAATAAGGAGGGCCTGTAATTTGTGTGGTAGTCAGGACCATTTTTTCAGGGAGTGCCCAAACTCTTTTGCAAATAAAGTTAAAACAAACAAAGATAAGGGGAATGAGAATGTAGGGGAGAAGGAGGCAGAGGAGCTGGAGAGAACAGATTTGGCAAAGAATGAAGCCAGTCAAGCGGTTTCTGTGTTGGTGGAGGATTTGTGTGTTTCTCAATCTGAGGATGAAGCGGTTGAGTTTCAGACTGTACACAGGGAGGTGATTGGTGGAGGAAGTGGTGAAAGGGCTGATGGGAAGGCTGGTGAAGCAACAAGTAAGGAGAGGGAGGAAGGGAGGGTCTTTGTGGGAGGGGAGGAGAATGTAAATACAGGGGGTGTGATTGTGGGGGAAGGGAAAGAAATGGGAGAGCAAAGTGGGACAAGGGCAATTGAGATGTTTGAAGAAAAGGAGGAGGATAGTGAAACAGAAGGTAGTGAAATGGAGGAAGGTTCGGAGGGGGACGTGTCCGATACGGGGAGTGTAGTGGAGACGGGGACAGGACAAAAGGTCAGGGGGAAGGAAAAGAAAATAGAGAAGAGGAAAATGGAGGAAGAACAGGAGAAGAGAGGGAAAAACAAAAAAGGACGTAAAAAGAAAATAGAGACAGAAGGGAACGATCAGGAAGGGGGAAGTGGGTGTGGTTTTTTGGCTTCCTCTCCCACTATAGACTCCCCTTTGAGTGAGAGGACGTTTTCTCCGGGGGAACAGGATTATGGGGGACAAGAGTATGTGGGGAGTGAGAATGAGAGGAATTTTGAGGAGGTGTTACAGGCAGGGTCTTTACACAAGTAGTAGAGATGACTGTGTGTTTTATATCTTCTGATGGCTATGAATCTTTCTGTGGCTTCTGTGAACGTCAGGAGCATAGTTAGCTCAGTTAGGAGCATGTCTGTTTTAGATTATTTGAAGGGAATCGATGCAGATATCATGTTTCTGCAGGAATGTGGAATTGGTTTTAGTAAAGAATATAAGCATTGGGAGGAAAGGTGGACGGTGGGGGAGTCAGTGTGGTCCGGAACAAACGAAAATAGGAATGCCGGGGTGGCAATTTTATTGAAAACTAAGAAGTGTGCAATAAAAGAAAGCATGGTTATAATGGATGGAAGGGCATTAATGGCGAGAGTTTTATATGGTGGGAAAGAACTCATCTTAATTAATGTTTATGCATCACCGGACAAAGAGGAGAGATTTGCCTTGTTTAATAGGTTAAGACCTTTTTTAGTTACAGCATTACCAATCTTAATGGGGGGTGACTGGAACTGTGTCCTATCTTCAAAGGATAGGCAGGAGGGGTTGAAAGGTTTTAAATTAGACAAGACATCCGGGCTGTTACTGCAGATCGTTAAAGATTTTAAATTGATAGATGTGTACAGATCCTTAAATGTCAAGGGAGGTTTCACTTGGTTTAGCCCCCAGGGGAAGAGCAAGTCAAGAATCGATATGGTGTTTATGACAGGGGATATAAAGTGTACACAATGTGTGTTGACACCAGTCTTTTTCTCCGACCACCTGATGGTGAGTGGGAAGTTCGATTTAGGGGTGGTAGTAGAAAACAAAAGGGGAATATGGAAACTAAACACAAAGTTGTTAAGAGAGAAAGGAATTAAGGAAAGGTTCAAAGAATGGTATGAGGGGTGGAGGAGCTTAAAAGGATTTTATAACACAGAGGCAGAGTGGTGGGAGATGGTGAAAACAAAGATCCAGAATTTTTTTATTGGTGAAAGTAGAAGTAAGGTGCAAAAGGAAAAGATGAAGTACAAAATACTGCAAATAAAGCTGCAAAGATTGTTTACGCAGGCAAGGGCAGGGGCGGAGGTCTTCCAGCAGATTGCAGAAACAAAAAGGAAAATACAAGAGGTGTTTAAAAGGAAATGTGACAGGGTTATATTCTTAAGCAAAGCAGAATGCCTGGAAAATAATGAGAAATGTACAAGGTTCTTTTTTAAAAAGGTGGTGGAGAGAAAGAAAGGCATGGCAGGATTGAAGGGGGAGGATGGGAAAACAAGGACGGAGCAGGGGGAAATACTGGAGGTGGTAGAAAACTTTTATGGACAGCTGTACGAAGAGAAAGAAATAGACGAGGGGAGATGTAATGACCTTTTAAAAAACATTGATAAGGTTTTACAGGGGGTGCAAACAGAAAATATGTGTGTGGATTTCACTGTTTTAGAAATGGAAAGTATAGCCAAGTCTTTTAAGTTGAATAAAACACCAGGGGGAGATGGACTGCCAATAGAATTTTATATTGAATTTTGGGATGTCTTAAAATTTGATTTATTAGTTTTATTCAGGGAGATTTGTAATGCTGGAGAAATGCCCCCTTCCTTTCGGAGGGGAATCATCACACTCCTACACAAGAAAGGTGACAGAGAAGACCTAAAGAACTGGCGTCCAATCAGCCTGCAGAACACAGACTACAAACTACTAGCAAAGCTCATTACCTGCAGAATGAAGAAGGTTATCGATACTGTCATTCACCCGGACCAGGTATGTGCAGTCCCGGGGAGGAGGATAATGGACAGCCTGATACTCATGAGGGACACTATCGGTTATGCCAGGGAGAGGGAGCTCCCGCTTTGCGTCCTGAATTTGGACTTAGAAAAGGCATACGATAGGATTGCGCACAAGTACATGTTTGGTGTATTGTCCAAAATGGGGTTTCCGATCAGGTTCGTGAATTGGATTAAAATCTTGTATTCAGAGATCGAAAGTGTTATTTTGGTAAATGGGAGCACGACCAAACCAGTTAAGATTCGGAGTGGGGTGCGCCAAGGCTGTCCTTTATCACCTCTATTATTTATTTGTTGCATGGAACCGCTAGCAAACGCAATCAGGGCTGAAAGGTTAATCAGTGGACTGTTTATACCTGGTAGCAAAGGGGATCAAGTAAAGTGTTTACTATACATGGATGATGTATCGATTGTCTGTCGAGATGAGCTCTCCATTGTGAAGGCTTTGGAGCGGACCGAAGATTTCTGCAGTGCTTCGGGGTCAAAACTGAACAGGAACAAGAGTGAGTGTATGCTGTTTGGAAGGTGGGGCAGAGTACCCAGTATAGATTTGTGTTTTAAAACAGATTGTATTAGGATGCTGGGAATCAAAGTGAACGCACAGGGGTCTGGACAGAAGAGCTGGGAAGAGGTGACGAGTAAGGTGTCCCAGAAACTGGGTCTGTGGAGTCTCAGGGAGCTATCTTTTGAAGGTAAAAGACTAATTTTAAAGGCAGTGATTTTACCAATGTTATTGTACGTGGCTATTGTGTACCCCCCATCTAGGGACGTTTTAAGAATTTTAACAAGAAAGGTGATGTGCTTCTTCTGGGGAATGAAGTGCGAGATGTTAAGAAGGGAGGTTGTGTACAGGAGTGTGAGGTGTGGAGGAAAGGGGATCCCGGACTTGGCACAAACCTTGCTGCTGAGGTTCACGTGGGTGCATGTGAACTTGTGTTTGTTCGGGAAGTGTAAGGCTGCCTGTTTTGTAAAGTTTTATTTGGGGGGATCTTTAAGAGCTTTTAAAATGTTTCACTCTTCCTTGTCGGTGCCCTTGTCAGAAGATTTGCCCTACTGTTATAACAAAATAAAGAAAACTTTACAGGCACAAGTTTTAACAGAAATCGAACCCGAGGCATGGAAAGAATCCCGGAAGGTCTTGGCAATTGTGAAGGACAGAGATAAAATGTGCGATATTTCCTTTTTTCACCCACAGGTTGTGGAAGGAATTTGGCGACAGGTGGCTCATCCGAGCCTCTTGAACCGACACAAGGACCAGGCTTGGCAGGTGGTACACCAGATTCTCCCGGTAAGAGCTGTCATGCACCGAAGATCGCTGGCCAAGAACCCGAGATGCCCTTTTGAGGGCTGCCGGGCAGAAGAAACAGTGGAACACCTACTCTGGGGCTGTGTGCAGGCCCAGAAAGTCTGGAAGGAGGCAAGGGGGCTGATCGGGAGTTTCATGGACTATGACCAATTGGAGAGCAAACACGTCTTGTACGGTATAACCCCGAGCAAAACAAATAAGAAGGATGGGGTGTGTTTATGGATTGTCATAAATTGTGTCAATCATGCTCTGTGGGCTACAAGAAACGTGTTGGTCTTCAAGAAGAAATACATGGATGGAAAGGAGTGCATGAAATTGGCCTGCCGCAGCCTCAGCGAGTACCAGCTTCGGGACGGGATACTGGAAGGGCATGACAGCGCGAGGAAGAAGTGGCGTGGCAGCTGGTGTGCCCTTGCGGGCCGGTCTGGAGTTGGTTAGGGGGCTCACAATAGGGGGTGAAGCAGATTATTTATGACACATACTCTGGTTTTCACAATTGAGTGAGTGAGGTTTTAAACAGTTTTACGGTACCTGCCTGTATTAATGTGCTTTAATTTTTACAATCAATAGACTATGAGTTTACCTGTGCAATGGATGTATCATGAAATGTAGATGTTTTACCAGGGTTTTAAACTGTTAGAAAATAGGATATCTTGCTGTCATGTTTCTAGTTGCATGTATAATGGGATGCAACCATATTTTTAGAGTGCTGTAAAGTATAATGTTTGAAAATGACTGATTTTTTAAATGTTATAACTGTGAACAACACTGTATTGTAGTGAGAAGATTAAATAAAATTATTTTTCCAAAAAAAAAAAAAAAAAAAAAAAAAAAAAAAAAAAAAAAAAAAAAAAAAAAATCTGTTCTTATCAGTTTAATATCTGATACGTCCCCCATAGGGGGACCGTCTATATTAAATGGATTTTTGGAAGCGGGAGATGGAAGCGGGGCTTGCTCCGTCCACTCCACGCATCGACCCGGTATTGCAGTACCTCCGGGAACGGTGCCCATTTCTCAGAAAGGTCAAAAGAGAGAGAGAGAGAGAGCGAGGAGAGAGAGAGAGAGAGAGAGAGAGAGAGAGAGAGAGCCCCACCCACCCTCCCTCCCCACCTCCCCTTTCCTGGGACGCGCCGTTTTCCCGCTCTTTTCGTTCTTTTTTTTTTTTTTTTTTTTTTTTTTTTTTTCATATTTCATATTCAGGCAGGCCTAACGCACGCAGCAGGCCAGTGTAGCAGCAGCAGCAAAGCGCCCTTTCGCCGGGGCGGAACGGCAGATGCGTTTTGGGAGGAGTTCCCTGTTTTTGTTTTGCGTGCGTGGCCTCGCTGCCGCTTGGCAGAGGGGAGGGCCTTTGGGCCTTTGGGCCGGCCGGAAGGGCTCGGCCACCAGCAAAGGCACGCTCCGGCTTCTCTACAGCTCGAATGAACCTTTCGCCTTTTACTAAAGATTTCCGTGGAGAGGAGCATTTACGAGTTCGATCCAATTTTTGGACAGCCCTTCCCCTCAGGGAGGGGCTCCACCTGGAGTTTAAAAGCAGAACGAGCACAGAAAGGGCGGTCGCCCCCGTTGGAGCCCGGCACCTTTCCCCTTCCTTCCTTCCTTCCTTCCTTCCTTCCTTCCTCCCTCCGCCCGCCCGAGAAGCAAGTACCACGACTGCTGCGGCGGGCGGCCGCGCCCGGGGCGTTTGGCCAAAACCATTGTGGGCATCGCTTCTCGGCCTCTTGGCTCAGATCAAGTGCTGTTGGGAAGGCGACAGGAGCCGTTATCATTGTTTTTGCTACAATGCCAGGTTTCGAGAATCTGAATGGGAAAAATACCCTACGGTTTGTTTTGAAGAACAAGGAGAAGAAATGGGAGAGGAAAAGTTTCGTGAGGCAGGTGCTGTTCGGGCTCTTCGAGTTGGAGGTCAAGGATATCTTCTGCCTGACGGATTTTGAAGAAAAGGGCATTTTTGACGTGGCCTTGATGTCGGAGCAGTTGTGCGTGGACATAGTTTTGATTTTTAAAGAGAAAGAGGGCCTTGAACCAGCTTGCAGTTTCATGCTGGAACCCCTCTTTCACCTGCAATGGAGACCGGCTTATGTAAGGATGTCTACTCCCTTTGTACCAGAGGAGGACATCACAACTCGTTTAAAGACAAGGTTTGCTTTGAGGAAGGAGAAACCTGAAAAGATCCTGGACACAGATGGCATCTGGAGAGGAGTCTGGCGTTACTGGATTCGTCTGCAGCCGTCGCCAAAAGGTATTTTGTGCCATAGATTGCCTGGGCTGAGAATCGGTCCTTATTCGGGGACTGTGACTTACGCAGGCCAGCCAAAGTTTTGTTTTAGATGCACGAGCAGTGAGCATGTGGCAGCAGAGTGCAGTGGGGTTTACTGCTCTCTATGCAAAGGGGAAGATCATGTGGCTAAAGACTGTAAGAAGTGGGCTGGGAGATGTAACCTGTGTTTAAAGACTGGTCATTTGTATAGAGACTGTCCTTTGGGAGTCAGAGCCAAAACTTACGCTCAGGCTGCTGGAGGAGGGAAGGAGAACAAAGAGAAGGCAAAAAAGACCGGGAATGAGCAAAAGAAAGACCAAAAAGAAAGCAAAAAAGAGAGTAAAGGAAAGAAGAAAAGTGAAGGTAATGGAGGAAATGTTGGGGGAGGTTCCAAGCAGGATGGAGGCGGAACGGCGGGAAAACCTGCTGCTCCCCAGACAAAGGAAAAGGGCGGAGCTTCGAAAGAGGATTCTGGGACAAAGAAGAAGAGCTGGGGGAGTGAGGCCTCATCCTCTTCGGAGGCTGAGGATACAGAGGAGGAGATGGAGTTAAACACTCAATCTGGCATGAGAGAGAAGAAGAGGAAAGCAGAAACAGCAAGAGAGAGTTCAGAGAGTAAGGAGAAAAATATTCTGGATAAGGAAACCATGGCCTTCTTCGCTGCTGCAAGTGGTGGAGATCCAGAGGACAGGAAAAAGAAGAAACCGGACTGAGTTATTGTTTGAAATAAGGACTTTGAGTTAGGAATTGTGTTTTGTTAATGTGTTGTAATATGGTTTTGCTTTTTTGTATTGGTTTGACTTGAGTTGTGATGATAATAAGTTTTGTGTTTTGTGAATGGTTTTGTTTAAGGTATTGTTATTTGTATGTACTAGTCCTGAATTGTGTTTTTCTGTTGTTTGTTTATTGTGTTTGTTCTTTGATAAGATTAAATAAATTTATTAAAAAAAAAAAAATCTGTTCTTATCAGTTTAATATCTGATACGTCCCCCATAGGGGGACCGTCTATATTAAATGGATTTTTGGAAGCGGGAGATGGAAGCGGGGCTTGCTCCGTCCACTCCACGCATCGACCCGGTATTGCAGTACCTCCGGGAACGGTGCCCATTTCTCAGAAAGGTCAAAAGAGAGAGAGAGAGAGAGAGAGAGAGAGGAGAGAGAGAGAGAGAGAGAGAGAGAGAGAGAGCCCCACCCACCCTCCCTCCCCACCTCCCCTTTCCTGGGACGCGCCGTTTTCCCGCTCTTTTCGTTCTCTTTTTTTTTTTTTTTTTTTTTTTTTTTTTTTTTTTCATATTTCATATTCAGGCAGGCCTAACACACGCAGCAGGCCAGTGTAGCAGCAGCAGCAGCAGCAGCAGCAAAGCGCCCTTTCGCCGGGGCGGAACGGCAGATGCGTTTTGGGAGGAGTTCCCTGTTTTTGTTTTGCGTGCGTGGCCTCGCTGCCGCTTGGCAGAGGGGAGGGCCTTTGGGCCTTTGGGCCGGCCGGAAGGGCTCGGCCACCAGCAAAGGCACGCTCCGGCTTCTCTACAGCTCGAATGAACCTTTCGCCTTTTACTAAAGATTTCCGTGGAGAGGAGCATTTACGAGTTCGATCCAATTTTTGGACAGCCCTTCCCCTCAGGGAGGGGCTCCACCTGGAGTTTAAAAGCAGAACGAGCACAGAAAGGGCGGTCGCCCCCGTTGGAGCCCGGCCTTTCCTTTCCTTCCTTCCTTCCTTCCTTCCTTCCTTCCTCCCCCCGCCCGCCCGCCCGAGAAGCAAGTACCACGACTGCTGCGGCGGGCGGCCGCGCCCGGGGCGTTTGGCCAAAACCATTGTGGGCATCGCTTCTCGGCCTCTTGGCTCGATCAAGGGTTGCGATCGGTGGTGTATTGCGGATAGTGCAATTGTAGATTGTCTTGTTAAGTAATTTTTTTTTTTTTTTTTTTCTTTTTGTTGTGCAGGTGCCCCGGAGGTGTTTTCTTTTCTTGGAGGGAAAGGTCAAGAAGGAGCAGAGCAGGAGGCAGTTTTTTTTCTACGGGGGTAGGGCCCTTTGGGGCTGGCTTCCTTCTTTTTTCTTTTTTTGGTGGTTTTTATTTAGACTAGAATGTCTTTTTCTAGGTTTGGAGTGAGGCGGCACTGTTGTGTGCGCTTTAGTTTAAAACAGTGTTTTAGAGAGGGAAATGGGAAGACTGAACTGACAAGGTTTGAGTTTAGTAAAAATGTGTTGCAAAGGACTCTGGGATTTAGTGCAGGTGAGATTTTTTGTCTCATTCCGTTGACTAATGGCTTTTCTTGGGATGTTAGTTTTGTAAATGATACAAGCTTTAGGAAATTTTGGAGAGTAAGGGATGAATTGGGGTCTAATGAGGTGTTGGAGAAATTCGAAGTTGAAGCTTTAACAGATAACTCTGTGAAAACAGTGATTGTTAGAATGTTCAATGAAACCGTATCCGAACAAGATGTGAATACCTGGATAGCAAGGTATTGCGTGGTTAAAAGGAGTGCTGTGAGAGTGCTGGACTCAGATCAGATTTGGAATGGTTCATGGAGGATTCTGGTAAAGCTTTATGATAGTGCTACAGGGTATGGTGGGTTTAGACACATCCCGTCGGATATAACCTTGGGACCAAATAGAGGGTTTGTGTTTTATCAGGGCCAACCAAAGTTGTGCAGGAAGTGTGGTGAGATGGGGCACCTGGCAGTGGTTTGCAAGAAAGAAATTTGTGGAGTTTGTAAGGAGGTGGGACACTCTTCAATGGATTGTGTAAGCGAGAGAAGATGTAACCTGTGTGGAAAGGAGGGTCATTTGTTTAGAGACTGCCCACAATCCTTTGCAAACAGGACGAGAGCAGGGAGGGTTCAGGATATGACTGGTGTGGGAACTAAGAACACTGTAAATGTGGATGTGGATGCAGAGGTGGAAAGGAATGACCAAATTGTCGTAAACCTGAATGTGGATTTGTCTAGTGATTTAGCCGTATCGCCTTTTTCTATAGAGAGTGTTGAGTTAGAGGAAGAGGCCTGTGAGGGTGCCGGTGTGCTGAGTTGTTCGGAGGTGATTGGAGGAGAGGGAGAGGGCGTGTCTGAGAGTCAAGGGGTTGTGCCTGAAACACCGATGAGTGAAGAAGAGGGGGGTGAAGTAAGGGGGGACCTTGTGGTTGGTGGAGAGATGGGTGGGAATGAGTTTGGAGAAGAGAAAGGTGGGATGGGTGGAGTGAAGGAGGCTGGGAATAAGCCTGGTGTGAGTGTTGGGGAAGGATCAAAAGAAGACAAGACTGCAAAGGAGACTGAGAATGTGAATAATAATGAAGCTGTACAAAGAGGGAGGAGTGCTACAGTGGGTGAGAGGGAGAGGGGGAATAGGAGTGAGTCTGGTGGGAGAGGGGGGAGTGTTGAAAGGGGGGAAGCTGGTGTTAGGTATATCAGGAGTCGACAGAGAAGTGCTAGTGTGATTGAGGTTATGGATGTGGAAAAGGCAACTGACAAAAGGAAAATAGAGAAGTGGGAGTTGGCACAAAGCCAAAAAAACAAAGAAGACGAAAAATAAGGATGAGAGTAGTGAGTCTGAGCAGGATGAGGAGCGGGAAAGGGGAGAAAGGAGTGGTGCTTCTTTCTTGCTCCCTGGTTTTTCTCCGAGCAGTGAGATAGGATCCCCTATTTTTGATGGGGGAGCGAGAGATTTTGGGAGTGAAAGTGTGTATGAGAATGTGGATGATTTTGTTGAGGCAATGAGTATGAGTAAAAGCAAGTAGTTTTTTGTTTGATATGGCAGTACAAATCTTTCTCTTTCTTGATGCTGCTGATAACAACTTTAAACGTGAGAAGTGTGAAGAGTGAAGGAAGATGCAAAACGGTTTTACATTTCCTTGGAACAGTCAATACTGATGTTGTGTTTTTGCAAGAATGTGGATTATCCTTCCAAGATAACTATGTGGGTATGGAGAGAATGTGGGTACATGGCGAGTCTGTCTGGTCAGGAGGGAATGGCTGTAAAGCAGCTGGAGTAGGGATTCTTTTCAAAAACAGGAATTTTGTGATGGAGAGTAAGGAAGTGATAGAATGTGGGAGAATGCTGGTTGTGGATGTGAAGTACCTGGGGAAAGCATTGCGTTTTATTAATGTGTATGCATCCCCAGATAAGGAAGAAAGATTTGAACTGTTTAAGAAAATAAGGAAGCTTTTAGATACAACACGTGTGTGTATTTTGGCCGGGGACTTTAACACAGTGTTAAAGGCATCGGATAGAAGGACGAACCCTGAGGGAGTTAAACTAGATAAAACATCAATAGTTTTGAATGAACTCGTGACAGATTTTAGGCTTCTAGATGTCTTGAAAGCTGTGAAACCCGGTGAGAATGTGTACACATGGGTGAGTGATGATGGAACAAAAGCTTCTAGAATAGACTTTATTTTTTCTTCAAACAGTGTGCGGTGGGATAAGTGTGATGTAGTGCCTGCGTTCTTTACTGACCATTGTATGGTGACTGCTAGGATGGGAATGGAGGGGGTGTGTGAGGTGGGGAAGGGAGTATGGAAGCTGAATGTGGAGCTGTTAGAGGATGAAAGGTTGGGGAGAAAGTTTAAACGTAGGTATGAAGAGTGGCAGACTGTGAAGGATATGTATGGGTCAGTAAGTGAATGGTGGGAGTGTGTGAAAGAGAGAATCAAAAAGTTCTTTGTGACAGAAGGTAAAATCAGGGCAGCCAAAGGAAGGAAGAGAATAAATGGGTTGCAATGTAGACTGGAACATCTGGTCAAATTGCAAAGGCAGGGGTTTCCAGTGAACGATGACATAAAGGAAATAAAAAGCAAATTGAAAGAGTTGTTTGAGAAGCGGTGCAAAGCCGTGATGTTTAGAAGTAAAGTGCAATATATTGAAGAAAATGAGAAATGTACCAGGTTTTTTTATAAAAAGATTGTGGACAAGAAAAAGGCAATGACTGGCCTGAAAGATGAAGATGGCAGTATTAAAAAAGACACCAAAGGAATGATGGAGGTGGTGGAGGATTTTTATAGTGCTCTATATAGGGAGAAAAATACTGAAGGGAATGTGATGGATGAATTTTTGGAGGAGTTGGACTGTGTGGTGGATGGAGGGGAAAGTTTGGAAAAACCTTTAGATCTGAAGGAAGTGACAGAGGCAATGAAGTCCTTTAAATTGGGGAAAGCGCCTGGTAGAGATGGCTTGCCAAGGGAGTTTTACTCCAAATTTTGGGAAATAGTAGGTCCTGATATTCTAATGGTTTACAATGAAGTTATAGCTGTGGGGGAAATGCCGCCCTCTTTTAGGGAGGGGATCATTACCCTTATTTTCAAAAAGAACAGCAGGGAGGAGTTGAAAAATTGGAGACCAATAAGTCTATTAAATGTCGATTATAAGTGCTTGGCAAAGATTTTAACATCAAGGATGAAAACGGTGATTGACAGTGTAATCCACCTGGACCAGACCTGTGCTGTACCAGGGCGGAGGATAACGGACAGCCTCATTTTGTTAAGAGATTCTGTGTTTTATGCCCGTGATAGAAATTATCCTTTGTGTGTTTTGAATCTGGACCTGGAGAAAGCCTACGACAGAGTCTCGCACAAGTTTATGTTAAGGGTGTTAGGCAAAATGGGGTTTCCGGCGAGTGTAGTGAAATGGGTGGGTTTGCTGTACAAGAACATACAGAGTAGAGTCTTAGTTAATGGGGTCCTCTCAAAAGTTGTCCCAATTAAATGTGGTGTGCGGCAAGGCTGCCCTTTATCACCGATTCTGTTTATCTGCTGTTTGGAACCTTTGGTCAATATTTTAAGAAAAGATCAAAGTGTCAAAGGAATGTCTGTACCAGGGGGTGGTGGGAGAATGGTAAAAATTCTGGCATACATGGATGATGTAACTGTCTTATGTAGCGACAGAAGGTCAATTAGAAGGACCCTTTGGCACACAGAAAGATATGGTCTAGCATCAGGGGCAAAGCTGAACAAAGAAAAATCTGAGTGTATGTTTTATGGTAATTGGCCAGAGGCTCCAGACAGTGATGTATGTGTTAAAACTGATTCTATCAAGGTTTTAGGTTTGAAGTTTGATAGCACAGGATCTGGTCAGCTGAACTGGGTGGATGTAGGGGCGAGAGTGTCACAGAAGCTAGGATTATGGTCGCTTAGAAATCTGACAATGGAAGGAAAGGTTCTGGTCTTAAAATCTACAATTTTGCCCATGCTGTTTTACATCGCGGTTGTGTTCCCTCCAACAACACATGTCTTGAAGATTTTGAATAGGACTTTGTTTTGTTTCTTTTGGGGGTCAAAGAGTGAGAAAGTAAGGAGAAATGTTGTGGTTAAAAATGCCCTTTTAGGAGGCAAACAGTTTCCAGATATAAATTTGGTTCTAATTGCAAAGTATGTCGTTTTACACGTGCATATGTGTTTGCTTGGAAAATGTACAGCTGCTTTGTTTTTGAGGTTCTATATGGGAGCAATGTTAAGGTCCTTTAAAATGTATAATGTTCCGTTAACAGTACCAACAGTTTGGGAAATGCCTTTCAACTTCTCACTGATTAAAGATTTTATTGTTAAGAATGAATTAAAGAATATAGAGAAAGAGTACTGGGAGGACTATAGGAAGGTGGTCAGACTTGTTCAGAGCAAAGATACTATCTGTCCTGTCAGGTGGTACACCGCAGATCAGGTGGAAAGGATTTGGATAGAGGTTGCCCATCCAAGGCTCTTGACTATACATAGGGACTTGGCCTGGCTGATAGCCCATGAGGCCTTGCCAGTCAGACAAATGATGCACAGACGGCAAATGGCGAAGACTCCTAGATGCCCTCGTCAGGGTTGTGGAGCGGAAGAATCAGCTGAGCATCTGTTGGTTAATTGCAGCTTCGCACAACATGTTTGGGCTGAGGCTGACACCTTTGTAAAAGAATATTGTGAAGGAGAGACAGTAAATGAGCCCATGATATTATATGGGAAACATAATGAAAAGATGAGCAAGAACAAGTGGTATGTGTTGTGGGCAATACTGAACTCCTTTAAGGACGCAATATGGAGAGCAAGAAATGTTCTGGTTTTTAGGAATGCTCAGCTCTCAAGTTCGGACTGCGTGAGGCTGGCTTTGAGCATCCTAAAGGATTATGAAATCAAAGATCGTCGGGAGTCGGGGAAGCAGAAGGCGGAACAAATGTGGAAGGTGGGAAAGTGGATTGGTGGGCAATGGGCTGTTGGCATTGGTTAGTGTTTCTGGGTGTTTTCAAGGGTTTTGGATGAGGAGGTTATTTAGGAAGGGCAAAGGTTTTCTTGCTTTGAACAAAGCTGAATCGCTACTGTTATAGTTTTTCTTGATTAAGTGTATTTGTTGTAATGTCCTTTGTGTGATTTGATTTGTACAGTGAAAGGTACTGCATGGAAAGATTATTTTTTGTGTGTGGATCCTGGCTACTGGAGTGGTCTGAACGCAGTATAGATGTTTCAGTTTTGTTTGGACTGTAATGAATGTAATATGGAAAGATTTGTGGAAGGAAGTGTTATTGTTTTTGACAAGTATTGGAATGTTTTGGACTATGGGATGTTTTTGTTTTTGTAAATAGTATGGTTATTGTAACCATAAATGTGATGTATTCATATTGCAATGAATTAATAAATATTTTCTAAAAAAAAAAAAAAAAAAATCTGTTCTTATCAGTTTAATATCTGATACGTCCCCCATAGGGGGACCGTCTATATTAAATGGATTTTTGGAAGCGGGAGATGGAAGCGGGGCTTGCTCCGTCCACTCCACGCATCGACCCGGTATTGCAGTACCTCCGGGAACGGTGCCCATTTCTCAGAAAGGTCAAAAGAGAGAGAGAGAGAGAGAGAGAGAGAGAGAGGAGAGAGAGAGAGAGAGAGAGAGAGAGAGGAGAGAGAGAGCTCGCTAGCTCACTCTCTCGCTCGCTGGCTCTCTCTCCTCCTCTCCGGTGGGTGGGAGGGAGGAGGGAGGGGGTGGACCCCACCCACCCTCCCCTCCTCCCCTTTCCTTTTTTTTTTCGTTTTCCCGCTTTTTTCGTTTTTTTTTTTTTTTTTTTTTTTTTTTTTTTTTTTTTTTTTCATATTTCATATTCAGGCAGGCCCAAACACACGCAGCAGGCCAGTGTAGCAGCAGCAGCAAAGCGCCCTTTCGCCGGGGCGGAACGGCAGATGCGTTTTGGGAGGAGTTCCCTGTTTTTGTTTTGCGTGCGTGGCCTCGCTGCCGCTTGGCAGAGGGGAGCCTTTGGGCCTTTGGGCCGGCCGGAAGGGCTCGGCCACCAGCAAAGGCACGCTCCGGCTTCTCTACAGCTCGAATGAACCTTTCGCCTTTTACTAAAGATTTCCGTGGAGAGGAGCATTTACGAGTTCGATCCAATTTTTGGACAGCCCTTCCCCTCAGGGAGGGGCTCCACCTGGAGTTTAAAAGCAGAACGAGCACAGAAAGGGCGGTCGCCCCCGTTGGAGCCCGGCACCTTTCCTTCCTTCCTTCCTTCCTTCCTTCCTTCCTCCCTCCGCCCGCCCGAGAAGCAAGTACCACGACTGCTGCGGCGGGCGGCCGCGCCCGGGGCGTTTGGCCAAAACCATTGTGGGCATCGCTTCTCGGCCTCTTGGCTCTGCTCAAGTGCTGTTGGGAAGGCGAATCTGAATATGTTCTAGAAGGCGTGAGCTGGATAGAAAGTAATTATTTGCAAAATGGAAGATCATGGAAAGAATACCCTTCGCTTTCTGCTGAAGCAATCCTCGGGATTGTGGGGAAGGAGAAAGTTTGTGTTGGAGGTACGTCTTCGGGCTATTGGAGTTGGATGTCGAAGAAGTACTTTGTTGAAAGGAGAACATCGAGGAGAGGGAGATTTGACCTGACTCTGCAGATGAGAAGAACACTGTTTGAAAGTAATGAAGATTTTTGGAGCTAACAAGGAAAAGTTGCCTGCCAGTGCGTTTAATATGGAGCCTTTGTTTCTTCAGGAGTGAAGGACATTTTTTGTGACAATGTCCTGCCCTTTTTTTTTGGTGGAGGATATTACACAGTAGCTTGAAAAGCCGTTTTGAGCTACAGAGTTCGGGACCTTTTGAAGACCATGGATTCGGAAGGAATATGGAATGGGGTGTGGAAATTTTACACGGCAAGATTGCAGTATGAAGGACGGAAAGTTGCTTCATGTTCGACCTGACTTTAGGATTGGTGCGGTAAGAGGCACTGTTTACAAATGAGAGTACAGAGGTCAGCCAAGAGTTTGTTTTAAGTGCAATAGAGCAGGGCATTTTGCTGCAGACTGTGAAGAGATTGTTTGTAAGAACTGTAATCAGGCTGGCCATGTTTCTAAAGACTGCCCCAGTGGGATTAAATGCAATCTTTGTGGAGCAAATGAGCATGTGTATAAGGACTGTGGCAGAGTGCTAGGAGTTATGCTCAAGCTGCAAGAGATGGAGAGAAGAAAAAAGAAGATTCAAAAGGAGAAAACACAGAGAGAGGAAAAAAAACAGATGAAAAAGAAACCCAAAAGAACAAAGGAGAGAGTGTTGGGGGAGGAGCTGGGAGCCAAAAAAGGAGGCGGAACGGCGGGAAAAAGTGGAACTGAACAGACAAAGGAAAAGGGCGGAGAATCGAGAAAGGAGGAGGGAAGAGGTGGTTCCAAAGCTGATCAGCAGAGGTCCCCAGAGCATTCTACTTCAGACCTGACAGGAAGAGCAGAGGGAGAGGTGCTGAGAAAGAGAAAAGATAGAGAAGGAAAGGAGGTGAGGACTAGTGAAGACCCATCGAGAAAGATAAGAGGAGGAAAGGAAGGTTTAACAACGGGCCAGAGTTGGGGTGAAGCAATGGAGGAAGAGGAGAAGAAGAGAACAGGACAGAGCAAAGAACAAAAAGATGGTGAAACTTCAGAAGAGAAGTTAATGAACACTGTATGTCCTAAGGAATATGAAGAGCTTGTGGCATGGAAGGAGAGAATGAGAAAGGAAAGGATTACAGAGACAGAGTGGAAAAAATATGAGGAAGAGAGAAGGAGGATTTTGGATTTAGCAAAGTGGAAGGCGGACGAGGTGATGAGAAGGCACCTACCAAAGTATTAGTTTGGAGGAATAGAGTTGAAGAAAGACTTTATGATTGTTTTTTTTGAATAAATGTTTGTTTTGTGGTTTTGATTGTATTGAAAAAAAAGGAAAAAAGAAAGATTTCTGTTTTTTGAATCAGTTTTGTGATTATATGTCTAGTTTCTTAGTTATTGTTTTATATGTAATAGTTAGATTTTGATTTAGTTTTTTTTGGTTTTTGTAATGATAATAATGTTTTGTGTTTTGTGAATGTTTTTTTGGAGTATTGTTTAAATGATAAGATTAAATAAAATTAAACAAAAAAAAAAAAAAAAAAAAAAAAAATCTGTTCTTATCAGTTTAATATCTGATACGTCCCCCATAGGGGGACCGTCTATATTAAATGGATTTTTGGAAGCGGGAGATGGAAGCGGGGCTTGCTCCGTCCACTCCACGCATCGACCCGGTATTGCAGTACCTCCGGGAACGGTGCCCATTTCTCAGAAAGGTCAAAAGAGAGAGAGAGAGAGAGAGAGAGAGAGAGAGAGAGAGAGAGAGAGCGAGAGAGAGAGAGAGAGAGAGGGGCCCCAGGGCCCCCCACCCTCCCTCCCCACCTCCCCTTTCCTGGGACGCGCCGTTTTCCCGCTCTTTTCGTTCTTTTTTTTTTTTTTTTTTTTTTTTTTTTTTTTTTTTTTTTTTTTTTTCATATTTCATATTCAGGCAGGCCTAACACACGCAGCAGGCCAGTGTAGCAGCAGCAGCAGCAAAGCGCCCTTTCGCCGGGGCGGAACGGCAGATGCGTTTTGGGAGGAGTTCCCTGTTTTTGTTTTGCGTGCGTGGCCTCGCTGCCGCTTGGCAGAGGGGAGGGCCTTTGGGCCTTTGGGCCGGCCGGAAGGGCTCGGCCACCAGCAAAGGCACGCTCCGGCTTCTCTACAGCTCGAATGAACCTTTCGCCTTTTACTAAAGATTTCCGTGGAGAGGAGCATTTACGAGTTCGATCCAATTTTTGGACAGCCCTTCCCCTCAGGGAGGGGCTCCACCTGGAGTTTAAAAGCAGAACGAGCACAGAAAGGGCGGTCGCCCCCGTTGGAGCCCGGCACCTTTCCTTCCTTCCTTCCTTCCTTCCTTCCTTCCTTCCTCCCTTCCTTCCTCCCTCCCTCCGCCCGCCCGAGAAGCAAGTACCACGACTGCTGCGGCCCGAGCCAGTCCCACTACCGCAAACCTGCGCGGGTAACCGGGCCGCTAAGCGCCCGGGCGTTTGGCGTCACACCATTGTGGGTCACCGCTTCTCTGCCCTTGGCCACTCATGTTTCGTCCGTTTCCCTATAACCGATTCATTGTTCATCATGTCGAGAAGGCGATTGGTGAGGTAAAGCAGGCAAAAGCTGATATTGGCTAAGCATGCAGTACAGCACTGCGAAAAATACCTTCGGTTTCCAGCTGAGGAAGCCGAGGAGGAGCCATGGACTAGAGGAAGCCTTTTTGTGAAGGAGATTGTTTTTGAAGAACTTGGACTAAAGCTTGAAGAGATACTTTGCCTTCAGGATTACGGAAAAAGAGGATTGTTCGATCTGAAACTTGTTTGAACGAGGACCTCTGTTGGAGGAATAAGGATTTGTTTGAAAAGTCAACTTCTGAACCTGCCAGTAAGTTTTATATTGAACCGATTTTTTGTTTTGGATGGAACTTTTTTTATTTTTTTTTATGTTAAAATGAATAGTGTGCATGTTCCGGTTGAGGATATCCAGCTTTTTTTTCTTGGAGAATTTTTTGTTATAAAGCAAAACCTGGTGAAAATTGTTGATGGAAGCGGAATTTGGACATAACTGGCGGAAATTTTATGGCAGGTTTAGAATGGAGAAACAGAGAGGGAAAACAAATTGGATGAGGCCGACTTCTTTATTGGTCCTAATAAAGGGATGCTGAAATATGCAGGACAGTCCGGACGTTGTGCTTCAAGTGTGCGAGTGAGGACCATTTATGCACACCTGAGTGCTCTGTAAACTTCATGCAGGAACTGTGGGGCTGCAGGTCATGCCAGCAAGGACTGTGAATAAGGAAGGTGTGCAGCCTTTGTGTAGCTCGTAGGGTCACCTGTATAAAAACTGTCCAGGACGAGCTAAAAGCTACGCTGGAGCAGCAGCAGGAGAAAAGTTCGAGAGGAGAGTCTAAAAGAGACCCAGTAGAAGGAAACACAGGCCTGGAGCAAAGCAAGCTCAGAGAGGGAAACCAAAGCCCTTTCTGAGTCAGGAGTGAAAGAGAGTTCTGGAGGAAGTACCCATAAGGCTGTGGGTGGAGAAGCAGGAAGGGAGGACGTGAGAAGTGGAAGCAGTTCCAGTGATGGTCAGCAGAGGTCCCCGGAAGAGTCTGTCTCTTGTGTGGATGAATCCCATGGAGGAAGGTGAAGGCATACAGAAAAAGAGGAAAGAAAGAGGAGGAAATGAGAGACGGGTAATCCTAAGTAAGAACGGTTAAAAGGAAGAGTGGAGAGTGGATCAGCTGGTCTCAGTTGGAGTGAGACTGTGGAAGAGGTAGGAGAAGAAAAAAGTCAGAGGGGATCCGTGAACCTAAGAAGTGGGAGAGAAATGAGTGTGTCTGAGGATGTTCTGATGATGCAGTTTTTGTATAAGGAGTACGCAGAACTAGTGGCATGGGAGTTGAGAATGCGAAAAATAATACCGACAGAGGATGAGCTTGTTCGTTTTAAGACGGAGAGACTGCGTTTATTGAATCATGCAATACGGAAAGAAAAGGAGTGCAAGGAAAAGAGAAAAAGTGAAGAAAGAAAAAAAAGTGAAGGGAAGAGTTAAAGAAAGACTGTGTTTTTGTTTTTGTTATTTGCTTTTGTTAAAAGTACAATTGTGTGGTAACAGTGTAATGTTGGGAATGTGGGATTTTGTTTCTGGGGTGTAATGTAGTTATTTTGTGATTTGCATAAATGTAAATTGAAAAAGGAATTTGTATTTTCAGAATGTATGTTTAGTTTGTTTTTTTGATTTGTGTGTTTTGGTTGTTATGGAAATAGTCTTGTATGTTTGAATGTTGTTGTCTTTGTTAAATAGTGTCTTTTTAGTTATTGTTTTTTACATGTATTAGCTCGATTTGATTTTGTGGTTTGGTTTTTGAACACTTTTTTTTGTCTTTGTTAAAGTATTGTTATTAGATAAGATTAAATAAATTTATAATTAAAATAAAAAAATTTAAAAAAAAAAATCTGTTCTTATCAGTTTAATATCTGATACGTCCCCCATAGGGGGACCGTCTATATTAAATGGATTTTTGGAAGCGGGAGATGGAAGCGGGGCTTGCTCCGTCCACTCCACGCATCGACCCGGTATTGCAGTACCTCCGGGAACGGTGCCCATTTCTCAGAAAGGTCAAAGAGAGAGAGAGAGAGAGAGAGAGAGAGAGAGAGAGAGAGAGAGAGAGAGAGAGAGAGAGGAGAGAGAGAGAGAGAGAGAGAGAGAGAGAGCCCCACCCTCCCTCCCTCCCCACCTCCCCTTTCCTTTTTTTTTTTGTTTTTTTTTTTTCCCGCTCTTTTCGTTCTTTTTTTTTTTTTTTTTTTTTTTTATTAAGGCATATTTTAATACACGCAGCAGGCCAGTGTAGCAGCAGCAGCAGCAGCAAAGCGCCCTTTCGCCGGGGCGGAACGGCAGATGCGTTTTGGGAGGAGTTCCCTGTTTTTGTTTTGCGTGCGTGGCCTCGCTGCCGCTTGGCAGAGGGGAGGGCCTTTGGGCCTTTGGCCTTTGGGCCGGCCGGAAGGGCTCGGCCACCAGCAAAGGCACGCTCCGGCTTCTCTACAGCTCGAATGAACCTTTCGCCTTTTACTAAAGATTTCCGTGGAGAGGAGCATTTACGAGTTCGATCCAATTTTTGGACAGCCCTTCCCCTCAGGGAGGGGCTCCACCTGGAGTTTAAAAGCAGAACGAGCACAGAAAGGGCGGTCGCCCCCGTTGGAGCCCGGCACCTTTCCTTCCTTCCTTCCTTCCTTCCTTCCTCCCTCCGCCCGCCCGAGAAGCAAGTACCACGACTGCTGCGGCGGGCGGCCGCGGCCGGGGCGTTTGGCTAAAACCATTGTTGGCATCGCTTCTCGGCCTCTTGGCTCGGATTAAGTATGTGGCATGACCGCAGGTTTTTCTAAAAAAAGAGAAGGTGATGGTGACCGGAGACTACATGTCGGCCCCCTCGGCGCGACTTCTGAATACAATACGTTTCATTGGAAGAGAAAAGGATGGAGTTCAGTTCACCATGACAAGAAGGAGCTTTGCCAAGGACATCATTTTTGAATTCCTGGGAGTTACAGCGGCGCAGATCTATTGCTACCGGGACTTTCCACTAAGGAGTACCTATGAAGTGACTTTCGCGGGGGACTACTTATGCGAGGAAGCATGGACCAAGTGCCTGGAATCAAAGGACATCTCTCCGATTTCAAACTTCAGAGTGGAGCCACTGTTTGCAAGCCGGGTGAGAACCGTGACAGTGTGCATGCAGAACCCTTATACTAAAGAGCAGGACATTCGGCGATTTCTGACTAAATACTGCGATGTTTTAGGTGCTGGAGTAAGAGAGATGGACTATGATGGTATGTGGAACGGGAATAGAAAATACACTGTCCGTTTTAAGAGGAAAATAGGAGGGTTTGAATGTCCCCCAGCATCCTTTTATATCGGTGGTGTTAAGGTTATCTGTATTATTATGGACAACCCAAAACCTGTCGAAAATGCGGAGAGCAGGGACATATTGCAGTAATGTGCCCTAATATCTTCTGCAGAAATTGTCTAGAGACGGGACATGAGGCAAAGGAATGTAAAAAACCCAGATCCTGCAACCTGTGTGATTCCACTGAGCACATGTTCAAGGACTGCCCTTACCGACACAAGACTTACGCTGAGTCATTTCGTGACGTTGAGGAGGTTCTAGAAGAAATTGCACCTACCTGTGCTGATGGGGGCGCTGTTTCTGAAGGCGCTGTGCAGGAGAATCTTCCAGTGACTACAACGGCGGCTGCGATGGAGGAGCCTCTGGCTGTTGGGTTGGAGCCTCCCGCTGTTGAGGACCCTGTGGCAGGAGTGTCTGGAAAAGAAAAAAGGGAAAAAAAGAAGTCAGTTACTAGTGTTGAGAACTTACCTGAAGCTATGGCGACCGACGAATCATCTCAAGGTACGGTGATTTCAGATACACCTGTTGGGGGCACAAAACAATGGGGAGACACAGAAGAAAGTGACGAGATGGGTTGGGAATTGGTGGGAGGAAAAAGAACGACAAAGAGGAAATTAAACCAGGAGGGTTTGGAAGGTGACAACAAAGTCTGCGTAATTGAGACATCCAACAGCTACGAGTGTTTGGAAAATGAGGAGGTGGGAGAGGAAGAAGTCTCAAGTGTCGAGCCGTCTTCCATAGAGAGCTCCCCGTTGGTGCCATCAGAAGTGGATAGTGAGGAGAACAGCGTGGATTCCCAGCTCAATTACTTGAGTGACTCAATGGTGGACAACATGAAGAAAACGACAATGTTCCAGAAGGGTGGTAAAGAAGATGGAACATAAAAAAAAAATGTATTTCAACGTGTTTTCAGTCAACACTAGGGGCATGAGAGATGTTGGTAAGAGGGCTTCCTTGTTCTTTTCTCTCAGGTCTTTGGACTTTCAAGTCTGTTTTTTGCAGGAATGCCACCTGAAGAATTCAGAGGACATTGAACGCTTTAGTAAGGACTGGAAGGATGGTGCTTCAGTATGGAGCATTGGTAATGTACATTCAGATGGGGTGGGAATATTATTTAAAAATACCAGGTTTGTCATTGAGGAAACAAGAGTGATCATACCAGGCAGATTAATGTATACAGATGGCAGGCTCAATGATAGAAAGCTTAGCCTGGTGAATATGTACGCACCTACATTAAAAGGGACAAGGCTGGACACATTTAAGCACTTACCTAATATTCTATGTACCAATCGCACAGTTGTAATGGGTGGGGATTTTAACACATGTTTTGAGGGTGACTATGACTTTTCTGCACAGTATTTAATAAAGGTATTGGGGGATTATGATTTGGTGGATGTGTATAGGAGACACAATAAAAAAGGTGTAGGGCATACATGGAGAAACTCAAGAGGAGCGAGTAAAAGGTTAGATTACTTCTTTATATCTAAAAATATTAAGATCTTGGATTTCTTCATGTATCCCAACTGGTTTTCAGACCATGATACAATTGGGGCTTCTATTGAAATTAAGGGGGAGGACATAGGTAGGGGGTATTGGAAATTGAATATGAAAGGGTTAGAGTGTGATGAATTCAGGCACGAATTTAAGATCTTTTATAATACATGGAAAGATATGAAGTGGGCTTTCGGAACCATTGTTGATTGGTGGGAGATGGTAAAAGTTAAAATAAGATAGTTTTGCCAAATATACAGTAAAAGGAAAAAGAAAGAGGAGAGACATTTTGAGAGAAAATTACAAAAAGAATTAGAGATCATGCATTCTAAAATAAACGAGGGGAAAGAGGTTAGTTTAGAAGCATATAACAACATTAAAAAGGAAATACAAAATAACATCGAAAAAAAGGTTAAGGAATTTACATTTTTGGCTAAAGTAACAGAAAAAGAACAAGACGAAAAATGCTCTAAATTTTTTTTTCAAAGTATTAAAGGAAAACAAAGGAAATGTGTAATTTCTGAATTAGAAACAGGGACAGGGAAAATCAATAAAAGAGAGGACATCTTAAAGCATGCTCAGGAGTTTTATCAGGAACTTTTTAACAAAAGGGAAATAGATCACACAAAAGCAGAGGAATTGTTGAACAATATAGACCAGAAGTTAAATAACGATGAGAAAACACTTCTGGAGCAAGAGATAACCAAATGTGAGATAGAGACGGCATTGAAGTCTTTGAAAGCTGATAAAACTCCTGGGTGTGACGGGTTACCAAAGGAATTTTATGTTTGTTTTTGGGATATTTTAGGAGACGATTTAACTGAGGTGTACAGAGAGATTTTGGTGGATGGAGAGATGCCAGAAACCATGAAGACAGGGATAATAAGTCTGATATATAAAAAGGGAGATAAGAACCTGCTAAAAAACTGGAGGCCTATTACCCTGTTAAATGTAGATTATAAAATCTTGGGTAAAGTAATGACCAATAGACTAAAAGCAGTGATGCCCAGTCTAGTTAATGAGGACCAGACTTGTGGGGTTAAGAATAGGTCCACAACTTACAATTTACAATTAACTAGGGATGTCATCAGCTGGGTAAAAGAAAGAGACTTACCTCTGTGTCTGTTGAGTGTTGACCAGGAGAAGGCTTTTGATAGGGTCAGCCACGAATTTCTGTTTTCCGTTCTAGAAAGAATGAATTGTGGAACCTTTGTAAAGTGGATTAGAACGATGTACAACAAAGCAACTAGCAAGGTGCAAATTAATGGGTTTCTCAGTGAACAGGTAAGGCAGGAAGGGGGGGTGAGGCAAGGGTGTCCGATGTCACCATTATTGTATGTGTTGTGTATTGAGCCTTTGGCAAACTTAATAAGAAAAGATAAAGATATAGATGGGGTTCATATCCCAGGGAGTAAGGGGAAAAGGGTCAAGATTGCACAATACGCAGACGACACAACTTTGTTTTTATGTTCAGATTGGGCCATAGATAGAGCAATCTTGTTATTAAAAACATACGGAGAAGCTGTTGGGTCAAAAGTAAATTTGGAGAAATCGTGCATGATGTTCTGTGGTAAGTGGGAAGGGAGGACGGACAGCAGGGGAGGTATAACTGTGTGCAGGGAAGGGTTAAAAATCTTGGGGGTGCACTTTTTTCAGAAGGATGGGATAAAGAAAAATTGGGAAGAGAAAATTGAGAAAGTTAAAGTAAAATTAAATATGTGGAAATGTAGAAGACTGACCATCAGTGGGAGAATTCTAGTAATAAAAACAGACATAGTACCAGCACTAGTTTATTTGGCACGGGTGTTTCCTATTAACGCAAAAAATAAAATAATACTAACTAGGTTAATGTTTTCTTTTGTATGGGGCAATAAATACGAAAGTGTGAATAGGGAATTGATGTATGGGAAGGTGGCAAAGGGAGGAAGAGACATTCCGTGTTTATCTGTAAAATTGGATTGTTTTTTTTTAAATCAAATATGCAAAACACTGCTGAAGGGAACAGAGCACAAGTCTTTTTATTTTACTCGGTTATGGTTTGGAGCAGTTTTAAGAGGGATAATACCCTGGGACAACACGGTCCCAAACGCTGAGACAAGGCCAGAACACTACATGTACGCATCAGTCTTTTTAAAAATGCAAATAAAAGAAATAGAAAGGGATGTTTTGTTAAACCATAAAAAAATGTATGAAAAGATAAGAGAGAGATGGGAAGGAAGATATGAACACAATCTTAAATTAGTAAATTGGGAAGGCATACAGCCAAAATGGTTAGGAAATGAGTGCAAAGATTTGGGGTGGCTGTGTGCTCTAGATAGATTGCCAGTAAAGGAAAGACTGTATAGGCATCAATGTGCGGTAAACGCAGAGTGTCCAAGGTGCAAAAAGGAGGAAACAGTCTTACATGTGTTCTGGGACTGCACTTTTGCAAAGGTATTTTGGGGAAAATGTAGCAATCTTATTAGTTTGTTTTGTGATATAATTTTGAATGGGAAGGTTATCTTGTATGGGGAGGAGGTGATAAAGCTGCCAAAAGAGAAATTTAGAGCAGTATGGCTTATTATTAGTTTGGGGAAGGTGGTATTATGGGAGAAAAGAAATTTGTGTATTAAAAAGAAAAAAGATAAAACAGAACCGACAGAAGCCTATTTTTTGTTTCTTTGGAAGATAAAAGATGTAATTAAAATGGACAAACACATGTATGGGGATGATTTTTGTGAAAATATTTGGGGAAGGGTAAGGTCTGTTTTGAATTGTTAATTACGTGATTGTGTTTATTGTTTGAGTATTTATTGTTTGAGTATTTATTGTTTGAGTAATAAAAAATAAAAAAAAAAAAAAAAAAAAAAAAAAAATCTGTTCTTATCAGTTTAATATCTGATACGTCCCCCATAGGGGGACCGTCTATATTAAATGGATTTTTGGAAGCGGGAGATGGAAGCGGGGCTTGCTCCGTCCACTCCACGCATCGACCCGGTATTGCAGTACCTCCGGGAACGGTGCCCATTTCTCAGAAAGGTCAAAAGAGAGAGAGCGAGCGAGAGAGAGAGAGAGAGAGAGAGAGAGAGAGAGAGAGAGAGAGAGAGATACCTGAGAAAGCGAGACGTACTGGAGCTGACCCACCCTCCCTCCCTCCTCTACCTCACTCTCTCCTCCCCAGTTGGGAGTAGAGAGCGATCCCCACCCACCCTCCCTCCCTCCCCACCCTCCCCTTTCCTGGGACGCGCCGTTTTCCCGCTCTTTTCGTCTTTTTTTTTTTTTTTTTTTTTTTTTTTTTTTTTTTTTTTTTTTTTTTCATATTTCATATTCAGGCAGGCCTAACACACGCAGCAGGCCAGTGTAGCAGCAGCAGCAAAGCGCCCTTTCGCCGGGGCGGAACGGCAGATGCGTTTTGGGAGGAGTTCCCTGTTTTTGTTTTGCGTGCGTGGCCTCGCTGCCGCTTGGCAGAGGGGAGGGCCTTTGGGCCTTTGGGCCGGCCGGAAGGGCTCGGCCACCAGCAAAGGCACGCTCCGGCTTCTCTACAGCTCGAATGAACCTTTCGCCTTTTACTAAAGATTTCCGTGGAGAGGAGCATTTACGAGTTCGATCCAATTTTTGGACAGCCCTTCCCCTCAGGGAGGGGCTCCACCTGGAGTTTAAAAGCAGAACGAGCACAGAAAGGGCGGTCGCCCCCGTTGGAGCCCGGCACCTTTCCTTCCTTCCTTCCTTCCTTCCTTCCTTTCCTTCCTTTCCTTCCTTCCTCCCTCCGCCCGCCCGAGAAGCAAGTACCACGACTGCTGCGGCGGGCGGCCGCGCCCGGGGCGTTTGGCCAAAACCATTGTTGGCATCGCTTCTCGGCCTCTTGGCTCGATCAAGTGCATGTGGCTTGCCCGCAGTGCTTTATTGCCAGAGAAAGAGAAGGCGCAAGGAAGAAAAGAGGATGGCGGAGAACGCAGCTAGACCTCCGGGACCGAGACTGAGGAATACGATTCGGTTATTAAGAAGAGAAGGAACGCCGGAACTGACGAGGACTGAATTCATCAAACAGATACGGGGAGCAGTTAACATCGACAGGAACGAAATCTTCTGCTTACAAGACTTTAAGGCAAGAGGCATTTACGATTTTACTTTTAAGACCGAAGATTATTGCACTAAAGTTTGGAGATGTTTTAAACTGCATGAAGATAAGGTGCCTTTGAACCTGTATATTTTTGAAGCACTTTTTGTACAAGAAGTTAGAACAGTCAACGTCCATATGTATAATCCTTTTGTGCCAGCAGAGGATGTAGCGACTTTTTTGAGCCAGTACTGTACTGTTGTGAGGCCACCAGAAAAACTCTTTGATGAGTTTGGTTTATGGACTGGAACTTGGAAGGTGTGGGCAAGATTTCGTCCCAGTAAGGAGGGATTTGAAGGTGTGAGACATCCGCCTTCATCCTTCTCGATTGGTACAAACAGAGGGTATTTGTTTTATTTTGGACAACCTAAAGTTTGTAGAAAGTGCAATGAGATGGGACATGAGGCGCAGGAGTGCAATGACCTGTATTGCAGGAATTGTGAAAAGAAGGGGCACAGCACGAAGGATTGTAAGGAGAAAAGAAAGTGTAACCTGTGTGGAAGCGCTAACCATTTGTTTTTTAAGTGTCCACAGAGGGCCTCGAGCTATGCTGGGGCCACAAAAGTGGTCAGTAGCGAGGGGTCCAGTGAGGAGGAAGAGTCAGAAGGGGAGGAGGAGACAGAGGAGACAGAAGACAAAACGGACAAGGGAAAGATCGTGGAGGAAATGGTAACAGCGCAAGAACCAGTGTCAACGGAGAAACCAGTGACAACGGAGAAACCAGTGACAATGGAGAAACCAGCAGTGACTTTGGACAAGGAGAGTGCACCAAGACAGCGGAGACAGCCAGTGGAGAAGAGGACAGCGCAGGAAGCAGGAGTGAGCAGGGTTGGGATAACAGCGGGGAAAGAACCGAAGAAGGACTGGGCTGAATGTGTTGAGGAAGCAGAGAAGAAAAGAGAGACTGGTACGGGGAAAACAGGGAAAACTGTTAAAAAGAGCTGATGGCTTTGTGGTTTTGTTAATTTGTAAAGTTATAGAAATGTTTGGAATGGTTTGGTGTTTCTTTTGTTTGTAATTTGTGATAATTACTTTCAGAGTAGTAAGGACATGTGTTGTTTTAGGATTGGTTGATTTGAAATTGGGTGGGTGGGTAATATGTAAATATGTAAATATAGCAATAGTAAAGGGGAATGATTTGTACAGAGTTAGAATTGAATGTGTTTTTTTTTCAATCTTGTGTCATGTATTAGTTATGGTTAGGTTGGGTTTGGTTATGTTTTATAGACCTGTATTATTTGTTTTGTAATGTGAGATGTAAAGTACTAGTTAAAATGGAGAATGATTTGCATATATGTAAAGTATATGTGTGCTTTTTGTTTCTTGAATGGTTTTTTTTTGTTTGTTTTTGTGTTTTTGTTTTTCACAAATGAGTTTTACTCAACAACACCAAACCGAAACTTTGTTTTTCTTAACAAAAGAACTTTTTTGGTTATTTTACCAATAAAATAATAAAAAAAAAATCTGTTCTTATCAGTTTAATATCTGATACGTCCCCCATAGGGGGACCGTCTATATTAAATGGATTTTTGGAAGCGGGAGATGGAAGCGGGGCTTGCTCCGTCCACTCCACGCATCGACCCGGTATTGCAGTACCTCCGGGAACGGTGCCCATTTCTCAGAAAGGTCAAAAGAGAGAGCGAGAGAGCGAGAGAGAGAGAGAGAGAGAGAGAGAGAGAGAGAGAGAGCGAGAGCGAGAGAGAGAGAGAGGAGAGAGCGAGCGAGCCCCACCCTCCCTCCCTCCCTCCCTCCCCCCCCCCCCCACCCCCCTTTTCCTGGGACGCGCCGTTTTCCCGCTCTTTTCGTTCTTTTTTTTTTTTTTTTTTTTTTTTTTTTTTTTTTTTTCATATTTCATATTCAGGCAGGCCTAACACACGCAGCAGGCCAGTGTAGCAGCAGCAGCAAAGCGCCCTTTCGCCGGGGCGGAACGGCAGATGCGTTTTGGGAGGAGTTCCCTGTTTTTGTTTTGCGTGCGTGGCCTCGCTGCCGCTTGGCAGAGGGGAGGGCCTTTGGGCCTTTGGGCCGGCCGGAAGGGCTCGGCCACCAGCAAAGGCACGCTCCGGCTTCTCTACAGCTCGAATGAACCTTTCGCCTTTTACTAAAGATTTCCGTGGAGAGGAGCATTTACGAGTTCGATCCAATTTTTGGACAGCCCTTCCCCTCAGGGAGGGGCTCCACCTGGAGTTTAAAAGCAGAACGAGCACAGAAAGGGCGGTCGCCCCCGTTGGAGCCCGGCACCTTTCCTTCCTTCCTTCCTTCCTTCCTTCCTTCCTTCCTTCCTTCTTCTTCCTTCCTTCCTTCCTCCCTCCGCCCGCCCGAGAAGCAAGTACCACGACTGCTGCGGCGGGCGGCCGCGCCCGGGGCGTTTGGCCAAAACCATTGTGGGCATCGCTTCTCGGCCTCTTGGCTAAGATCCAGTTTGTGGCTTGACCGCAGCTTGATCGCTGGAGAAAGAGAAGGTGACGTGAGGATGGCGGCTAGATCCTCATCAAGGTCGGCCCAGGGGGCTGGACTAAAGAACACCGTTCGTCTGAGGTGGAAGGAAGAGAATAAAGGAGACTTTTTGGATCGGGACCAGTTCGTGCAGAAGGTCATCATGGATCAACTGAAGCTTGTGCCTACTCAGATCTTCTGTTTACAGGTAAATAACAACCTGAAATTTGTGGATGTAACTTTTACGACAAAATTGGTTTTTGAAACCTTTTTCAAAACCTGCAAGGAAAAGTCGGCAGTGGAACCCTTATCTTTTTATACGGTGGAGTCGTTGTGGCATCAGGAACACCGCATAATGACTGTTCATATGTTTAACCCTTATGTCAGCGATTATGATGTGGAACTCTTTCTCTCTCGATATTGCTCGTCTGTTGCTGGCGGTGTATTATTGAGAGATAAGAATGGGATTTGGACGGGTAAAAGACAATTTCGTGTGGATTTAAAACCTGATGCTGATGGGTACGATGGGTTCAAACATCCACCAGCCAATTTCTCCATTGGGCCGAATCGAGGTTATTTATTCTATAGTGGGCAGCCTCAGCATTGCCGAAAGTGTGGCAAATTTGGGCATCTAGCAGTTTTATGCGATAATGTGATCTGTCGCAACTGTCAGGGTGCCGGTCATGAAGCTAAAGACTGTTTAGTGGGGAAGAAATGCAGCATCTGCGACTCAGAGGGCCATTTGTTTAAACAATGTCCTATGAGGCAATCCACGTATGCAGATGTGGTCCGGAGTGAAAAGCCGACAGAGGAAGAACCAGCCGGTCAGGGCGTGGAGGAGGACCGGTCGCAGCCGGACTTGACTTTCACGCAGGCAATGGAAGAGGTGCCGGAGACTGAAGACGGATCCAGTCAAGAAGCTTCAGTATCCGCGGTTAGCTGCAGTGAACTAATTCCAGGGAACCAGGAGCATTGGAGAAATGCAATGGGTAAGCGGAAAAACACGCCGGAATCATCAGAGATTCCATTTGAAACTGCTGGCAAAAAGAAGGTAGGGGGAATCCCTCTCTCTGTTAATCCTTTTGACATTTTGTCAGTCAGTGAGGAGGGGGAGGCTTTGGATGAACTGCCGGAGGAAAGGATTATCAAGGATTGGAGTGAGTGTGCTTCAGGCAGCTCTGGCATTAGGGACACTTTGGATATGCTACAAGCAGAATGTAATGCCCTTGGTAAGGGGCATAGTAGTCAGGAGCAGAGCAGCTCTGACCAGGACAGTGCAGGGGAAGGAGGATCGGAGTGTACACTTGTTGAAGGAAGAAAAGAGGGGACTTGAATTGAACTGTGTCTAGTTCCATTGTTTTTGTTTTGTATTTGTTTTTTGTTTTTTTCTCTCTTTTTGTGTGAAATGTCTGTCTTTAATCTAATGACCGTGAACGTTAGGGGGTTAAGGAATGAAGTGAAGAGGGCTGCTGTTTTTGCCTCTCTGCAGCATTTAGCTTTTTCTGTTTGTTTTCTGCAGGAGGTGCATTTAAAGGATAGTGGGGATATTAGTTTGTTTTCTAAGGAATGGGGGAGGGGGGAGTCTAGATGGAGTGTGGGAGGGGTACACTCTACAGGGGTAGGGATTTTGTTTGGGGATAGGGACATTAAAGTGGTAGATGCATTTTCTTTAGTTCAGGGGAGGGTTCTAGTGGTAGATGGGGATTGGAGGGGGCAGAAGTTAAGGTTCATTAATGTCTATGCTCCTTCTGAGCCAGGGCTGCGGAAAGATTTATTGGTGGGTTTGGGGACGGTTTGTATGTCAAATAGACAAATTATTTTGGGGGGGGATTTTAACATTTCTTTTGAGAAATCGCAGGATTTTAGTTTAATTCATTTGAAGGCATTAATTTCTCAGTTTTCTCTAGTGGATGGGTTTCGGTACTGTAATCCTGGTAAAGAAGGGGTGACTTGGCAAAATTCTAGAGGGTCTAAAAGTAGAATTGATTATTTTTTTGTAGCTAGGAGTTTGTCACTTATCTCATCTACAGTATCTCCTGTTTGGTTTTCAGATCACCATAGGTTATCTTTAGTTGTTAATTTCAAAGTGCCTGGTTTTGGCAAGGGGTTCTGGAAACTAAACTGTGACATACTTAGAGAGAAGGATTTTAGAGAACAATTTTCTTTTTTTTATAAGGAATGGGTTGATTTAAAAAAGTATTTCAGTTCTGTGATTGACTGGTGGGAAGGGGTGAAAATAAAGATAAAGGTTCTAGCGCAGGGATATTGTAGGGCTAGGGCTTTTAGGGATAAGGGGGAGTTTCTCAGGTTACAGAGAGAATTGGAAGCACTGTACAGTAAAGGGAATAATGGTGAAGATGTTAATTGGGACAAATGTGCTGCACTGAAAGCCAAATTAAGGGAGCATTGTGAGAAGAGGGCCAGGGTGTTTTTGTTTAAAGGGAAGCAAGAGTTTGCTGAAAAGCACGAGACGTGTAGTTCTTATTTTTTTTAAACAGATTAAAAGTGCACAAGGTAAGAGGGTATTTAACAGTTTAAAAAGAGGTGATGGGATTACAGTGCAGGATAATGCTGGTATGCTGCAGGAGGCCACCGCTTTTTATCAGGTCCTGTTTAAGGAAAAGGAGGTGGATAAGGGGGTAGGGGACTCCTTCTTGGACAGGGTGGAGGCCCGGGTTCCAGAGGAGGTCAGGGAGGAGTTGGAGCAGCCTATCAGTTTGAGGGAATTAACAGAAGCACTGAGGGGAATGAAAAACAATAAGGTTCCAGGTGGGGACGGGTTGCCAAAAGAGTTTTATGTTATATTTTGGGATATGTTAAGTAAGGATTTTTTGGAGGTAGTGCATGAGATTTTTAGTTCTGGGAGTTTGGGTGCTTCAATGAAAGAAGGGATCATTTCACTTTTATTTAAGAAGGGAGACCCTGAGGAGTTAAAGAATTGGAGGCCTGTCACGCTTTTGGGGGTCGACTACAAGCTGATCGCCAAGGTGCTGACGGGCAGATTGAAGAAGGTTATGCCTTCGATTATAAATGAGGATCAAACATGTGGAGTGGAAGGGAGGTCGATCCTCTGGAATCTCCAGCTGATCAGAGATGCTATCTCGTGGGTGCAGGACAGGGCTCTTCCTTTGATGCTGGTCAGCCTTGATCAAGAAAAGGCGTTTGATCGGGTAAATCACGGGTTTTTATTTCGCATTTTAAAAAGATTTGGTTTTGGTGAACACTTTCTAAGGTGGATAAATATAATGTACACAGGAGTGGGTAGTAGAGTTAATTTAAATGGGTTTTTGGGGGAGCTAATTAGGCAAGAGTCAGGGGTAAGGCAGGGGTGCCCCCTGTCTCCGTTACTTTATGTTTTGTTTATGGAGCCTTTTGCAGTAGTGGTCAGGGCAGATCAAAATATAGTAGGACTCCAGTTACCTGGCAGTGGGGGGAGCACAGTGAAAATCTCCCAGTATGCGGATGACACAACCCTGTTTTTGAGCACAGAGCACAGTTGGGTGTGGGCCTTGCAGGTCATTGAGCGTTTTGCGCTGGCCTCGGGGTCCAAGCTAAACATCGCAAAATCTACAGTAAAGTTCTTTGGGATATGGAGAGATAGGAAGGATGACCTGGGTGGTTTACAAAATTGCTCTGGGGCACTTAAATTGTTAGGGGTCAGTTTTGATCACGAGGGAAACGAAATGAGGAATTGGTGTGAGAGAATATCTCGGCTGAGGGTTAGACTTGGGCTGTGGAAAACTAGGAACTTGTCTTATAGTGGGAAGGTTTTAGTTATTAAGGCAGACATGCTGCCTTCATTATTATATTTATCGTATGTGTTTCCTATGCCAGCACGGCTTAGGAAGGTTATGACACAGATAACATTTGATTTTGTGTGGGGTGGGAAGTATGAATATATAACGAGGGTCCAGATGTACCAGCCTGTGGAAGAGGGAGGCAGAGATGTCCCTCATATTCCCCTTAAATTGGACTGTTTGTTTTTTTGCAATTTGTGTGTTTCTTTAACTTCACCTGTTCAGCATAAGTTTCAGTTTTTTGTATTATTTTGGTTTTCCGTGCCCATGAGACGTTTAATTGTGTGGGACAATAGAGTTCCCAAGGCTGAGCAGATGCCAGAGCATTATAAGCATGCTGTAAAGTGGTCTAAAAGGCACGTAGCGTGTCAAGAACGACAGATGTGCTTGAGTCACAGAGAACTATATGGGGCTATTAGGGAAGAACTAGGGAGAGGTAGGGAGCAGGTAGGGTCAAAAAATCTGTGGGTAACAGTTCAGCCTAAGGGGCTGGACAATATTTTAAAGGACCTTAATTGGATGGGGGCTCACAAAAGGTTAGCAGTGAGGGAGGTCCTGTACAGGCACAAGCTGACCAGAAACAAGTTCTGTCCTAGGGACACCTGTATGGCTGAGGAAACACAGAGCCATGTTTTCTGGGACTGTCCATTTGCAGCAGGGGTGTGGGGGGAGATGGGAAAGGTTTTTGATTTGTGTGGAGTTCGGGTGAATCTGTGTTATGAAAAGATTATGTTTGGACTGGTGCTGGGGGGAGTGGGGAAGAGGGTAAATTTTTTGGTTTGGTTGTTAATTTCTTTGGTGAAAAAGGGGCTGTGGGACTCAAGAGGGGTGTTAATAAAATCGAATGTTAAGGGGAGTGTGAGGGGAGTGGTGGAGAGGGTGAAAGGTGATATCAGAGGGAGGGTGAAGTGGGAGGTAGATAAGTGGGGTTTCAATGCAGCAAAGGAGAAGTGGAAAGGTTTAGTGGGTTTGTGAAAAGTGTGTTTAGAATTAGAGATGGGGGTGTCTATGATTAAAGGGATATGGGGGTGGGGTTTTTTGGTATTGAATGCAATGGTGTATTTTGAAATGTAACGTGACAACACTGTGAACTATGATTATTAATATTAAAAAAAAAAAAAAAAAAAAAAAATCTGTTCTTATCAGTTTAATATCTGATACGTCCCCCATAGGGGGACCGTCTATATTAAATGGATTTTTGGAAGCGGGAGATGGAAGCGGGGCTTGCTCCGTCCACTCCACGCATCGACCCGGTATTGCAGTACCTCCGGGAACGGTGCCCATTTCTCAGAAAGGTCAAAAGAGAGAGAGAGAGCGAGAGAGCGAGAGCGAGAGAGAGAGAGAGAGAGAGAGAGAGAGAGAGAGAGAGAGAGAGAGAGAGAGAGAGAGAGAGAGGAGAGAGAGGCGGCCGATCCTCGGGGTGGGACCCTTGCCCTCCCTCCCTCCCTCCCCACCTCCCCTTTCCTGGGACGCGCCGTTTTCCCGCTCTTTTCGTTCTTTTTTTTTTTTTTTTTTTTTTTTTTTTTCATATTTCATATTCAGGCAGGCCTAACACACGCAGCAGGCCAGTGTAGCAGCAGCAGCAAAGCGCCCTTTCGCCGGGGCGGAACGGCAGATGCGTTTTGGGAGGAGTTCCCTGTTTTTGTTTTGCGTGCGTGGCCTCGCTGCCGCTTGGCAGAGGGGAGGGCCTTTGCCTTTGGGCCTTTGGGCCGGCCGGAAGGGCTCGGCCACCAGCAAAGGCACGCTCTGGCTTCTCTACAGCTCGAATGAACCTTTCGCCTTTTACTAAAGATTTCCGTGGAGAGGAGCATTTACGAGTTCGATCCAATTTTTGGACAGCCCTTCCCCTCAGGGAGGGGCTCCACCTGGAGTTTAAAAGCAGAACGAGCACAGAAAGGGCGGTCGCCCCCGTTGGAGCCCGGCACCTTTCCTTCCTTCCTTCCTTCCTTCCTTCCTTCCTTCCTTCCTCCCTCCGCCCGCCCGAGAAGCAAGTACCACGACTGCTGCGGCGGGCGGCCGCGCCCGGGGCGTTTGGCCAAAACCATTGTGGGCATCGCTTCTCGGCCTCTTGGCTCAGATCAAGTGTAGTATCTGTTCTTATCAGTTTAATATCTGATACGTCCCCCATAGGGGGACCGTCTATATTAAATGGATTTTTGGAAGCGGGAGATGGAAGCGGGGCTTGCTCCGTCCACTCCACGCATCGACCCGGTATTGCAGTACCTCCGGGAACGGTGCCCATTTCTCAGAAAGGTCAAAAGAGAGAGAGCGAGCGAGCGAGCGAGCGAGCGAGAGAGAGAGAGAGAGAGAGAGAGAGAGAGCCCGAGAGAGAGAGAGAGAGAGAGAGAGAGAGAGAGAGCGAGCGAGCCCCACCTCCCTCCCTCCCTCCCCACCTCCCCTTTCCTGGGACGCGCCGTTTTCCCGCTCTTTTCGTTCTTTTTGTTCTTTTTTTTTTTTTTTTTTTTTTTTTTTTTTTTTTTCATATTTCATATTCAGGCAGGCCTAACACACGCAGCAGGCCAGTGTAGCAGCAGCAGCAAAGCGCCCTTTCGCCGGGGCGGAACGGCAGATGCGTTTTGGGAGGAGTTCCCTGTTTTTGTTTTGCGTGCGTGGCCTCGCTGCCGCTTGGCAGAGGGGAGGGCCTTTGGGCCTTTGGGCCGGCCGGAAGGGCTCGGCCACCAGCAAAGGCACGCTCCGGCTTCTCTACAGCTCGAATGAACCTTTCGCCTTTTACTAAAGATTTCCGTGGAGAGGAGCATTTACGAGTTCGATCCAATTTTTGGACAGCCCTTCCCCTCAGGGAGGGGCTCCACCTGGAGTTTAAAAGCAGAACGAGCACAGAAAGGGCGGTCGCCCCCGTTGGAGCCCGGCACCTTTCCTTCCTTCCTTCCTTCCTTCCTTCCTTCCCTCCCTCCGCCCGCCCGAGAAGCAAGTACCACGACTGCTGCGGCGGGCGGCCGCGCCCGGGGCGTTTGGCCAAAACCATTGTGGGCATCGCTTCTCGGCCTCTTGGCTAAGATCAAGTGTAGTATCTGTTCATGTGTATGTTAGAAAGATAGTCAAATCAAATAGAGACTATCTGGGGGGGTATCCCCAGTTAAGATATAACGTCCCCCAAACCTCGCCCCTAATGGACCTTCGAAGCCCGAACGAGCAGGTGCATTGCGTAGCTCCACTCCACCATAACGGCCATGGAGAGCCCTTTCTCCACGGGTAAGAGTCTTTCCAGTTTTGCTCTCCTCTCAAACGCTCGGAGAGAGAGAGAGAGAGAGAGAGAGAGAGAGAGAGAGAGAGAGAGAGAGAGAGAGAGAGAGAGAGAGAGAGAGAGAGAGAGAGAGAGAGAGGCGCCCACCCTCCCTCCCTCCCTCCCCACCCTCCCCTTTCCTGGGACGCGCCGTTTTCCCGCTCTTTTCGTTTTTTTTTTTTTTTTTTTTTTTTTTTTTTTTTTCATATTTCATTTTTCAGGCAGGCCTAACACACGCAGCAGGCCAGTGTAGCAGCAGCAGCAAAGCGCCCTTTCGCCGGGGCGGAACGGCAGATGCGTTTTGGGAGGAGTTCCCTGTTTTTGTTTTGCGTGCGTGGCCTCGCTGCCGCTTGGCAGAGGGGAGGGCCTTTGGGCCTTTGGGCCGGCCGGAAGGGCTCGGCCACCAGCAAAGGCACGCTCCGGCTTCTCTACAGCTCGAATGAACCTTTCGCCTTTTACTAAAGATTTCCGTGGAGAGGAGCATTTACGAGTTCGATCCAATTTTTGGACAGCCCTTCCCCTCAGGGAGGGGCTCCACCTGGAGTTTAAAAGCAGAACGAGCACAGAAAGGGCGGTCGCCCCCGTTGGAGCCCGGCACCTTTCCTTCCTTCCTTCCTTCCTTCCTTCCTTCCTTCCTTCCTCCCTCCGCCCGCCCGAGAAGCAAGTACCACGACTGCTGCGGCGGGCGGCCGCGCCCGGGGCGTTTGGCCAAAACCATTGTGGGCATCGCTTCTCGGCCTCTTGGCTAAGATCAAGTGTGTGGCTTGACCGCAGCTCGATTTGGAAGCGATCGGTAAGGTATCGGTAAGGTAAACGGGAGCAGCGTTGGTTGCTGGTAGCTGTGGTCTGGGTAGCAGAGGACTAGGGCAGGCGGCAGTCCAGGAGCCAGGTTGTTGAGCAGGTAAGGGGGACCCTTTGAGGGCACCTTATCTGCTGTTTTTCGTTTTCTTTTCATAGGTTGATACCTTGCTTTTTTTGGCCTTGGCTAAATTTAAAACTTAAACTTTCTTTTTTGTGGGAGAAGGTGTTTATATAGTTAAAATGGCGGCCTCGAGGTTTGCGGCACGTCGTTTTAATTGTATAAGGATTTCCTTGAAGGAGCAGGAGAGAGGAGAGGGGCAGGAGGTTGAATTTAATAGGCTTGAGTTCTCTAGGTCTGTGTTACAGAATAAATTGGGATTCAAGCCAGATCAACTCAATTGTATTATTACTGTGGGGAAGGGAAACACTTGGGATGTGAGTTTTAGGGAGGTGAGTGATTTGCAGAAATGTCACCGGTTGTTTATTTTAGGGAAAGATGACCATCAGTTGAGTAGGTTTCATGTGACTACCTTGACTGATGTTGCTAGGAGGGTGGTGATTGTGAGGATGGGTTCGGAGACTGTGCAGGGAGAGGATGTGTGTATATGGCTGAGAAAGTATTGTTTGGTGCATGGGGGTGCAGAGAAAGTGAGGGATAGTGATGGGGTATGGAATGGTGCATGGAGAGTGCGTGTAAGTCTGTTGCCAGATCCGAATGGGTATGAGGGGTATAGGGCCATCCCCTCTGAAATAGTGCTGGGGATGGATAGGGGTTATGTACATTATTTTGGGCAACCCAAATTGTGTCGAAAGTGTGGGGCAATGGGTCACTTGGCGGCGGGGTGCACAAAAATTATGTGTTATGTTTGTAAAGGTGAGGGGCATGTGGCGAGCGAGTGTCAGGAGAAAAGGAAGTGTAGCTTATGTGACAGTACTGAGCACCTTTTTATGCACTGTCCGGCCTCCTTTGCTAACAAAGCAAAGAGAAATGATGAGAGGGAGAGAGAGCAGAGGGAAAGGGAGAGGGAGAGGGAGAGGGAGAGGGAGAGGGAGAGGGAGAGAGGGAGAGGAGGAGAGGGAAGACAGGGAACAGCAGGAAGGGAGAGGAAAGAGGAAGGAGAGTACTGAGGGGGAAGGGAAGGGAGGTGAGCAGCAGGGGAGAGGGGAGAGTGAGAGTAGAGAGGATGAGGGGAAGGGGCAGGCATCTGGGGCGGGAGAGCAGAGAGGAAGTGAGGGGGAGGAGGAGATGGATCAGGGGGACGGACAGAAGGAGCAGCAGGGGGTTTCCTTGGCAGTAGATCTGCAGGTTACATCTTCAGAAGAGGACAGTGGGGGGCTCGGAGAGGGGTCGAATAAGAGTGAGGGGGAGGTGGGTCCCTCAGGTACCCAGGACGAGACCCCTATCCCATGTGGCCAGATGCATCCAAGGGGATATGTGGTGAGTGATGTAGAGAGTGGATCGGAGGGGGAGTCTAGTGAAGAGGAGAGATAGAGGTGGGAGGAGAGCTTGATGAGGAACAAATGGAGCAGGAGAGAGCTTCGGGGAAAAGGAAATTGGAGAAAGGAGAAGATGTAAGAGGTGGTATGAAAGTGGGGAAAAGAGGGAAAAAGGGAATAAAAGAGGACAGTAAACATGCTAGGCCGGGAGCTCCGGTGTCTCCTGGTTCTGACTCCTCGGTACTGAGTGACAGGTCTTATGGTGGGAGGGGTGTTGACCCTGGGGGCACCTCTTTTTTAGACGATGATAACGTACAGCAGTTCTCAGATAGCGTGGGGATGGAGCCAAGTAAAATGTAATGGTTATGTTGTCACACCTTTTGTTGTTCCACATGGCGCTCATAATAGCTACAGTGAATGTGAGGAGTGTGGTGAGCAAGGTCAGGTGCAAAGCTGTTTTAGAGTGGCTAGCAGATATTGATGCAGATGTGTTCTTTTTGCAAGAGTGTGGGATTGGGTTTAGAAAAGAATATAGAGAGTTGGAAAGCATGTGGCTGAAAGGTGAATCAGTGTGGTCGGGGACAGATGAAAATAAGAATGCGGGGGTGGCAATACTGTTTAAAAATAATAAGTGTGTAATTAAAGAGAGAAGTGTGTTGCAGGATGGGAGGGTTGTGATGGTGAGAGTGGTTTGTAATAAACAAGAGATTAAACTGGTGAATGTGTATGCGCCTGTGGAGAAACACCAGAGGGTTGAACTGTTGGGACTGGTGAGGATGGAGCTTAGTTCATCCATACCGGTAGTGATGGGGGGTGACTGGAATTGTGTGAGGAGTGGGAGTGACAGGAAGGCTGGGAAGGAAGAGTTTAAATTAGATAAAACATCGGTGTTATTGAACAAAATTATTAAAGATTTTAAGTTGACAGACTGCTATAAGAGGATCCATTCTGAAGAGGGCTTTACCTGGAGCAACCCTCAGGGGACTAGGAAATCCAGGATCGATATGGTCTTTGTTTCCGAGGGGGTGGAGGTGAAAGGTTGTAAACTGGAGCCTGTGTTCTTCTCCGATCATGTGATGGTGAAGTCAACATTGGATCTGGGAGGGGTGAGTGAAAAGGGGAAGGGAGTATGGAAATTAAATGTAAAACTATTAGAGGATAGTAAAATAAGAGAGAAATATGTAGAGAAGTATAAAGGGTGGAGGTCTCTACAGGTTTTCTTTGAAAGGAAGAGTGAGTGGTGGGATTTTGTTAAAAGGAAAACCAAATTGTTTTTTATAAATGAAGGCAGGGATAAGGTGCGTAAAGCAAGAGAGAAATGCAAATGGCTGGAAAGGAAGCTTCAGAGATTGTTTTTGCAGGAGAGGGCGGGTTTTGAAGTCTCTGAAGAGATAAAGGGGGTGAAAGAGAGAATAAAACATTTAAGGTATAAAAAAAGTGAGTCAGTGATACTGCAAAGCAAGATAGAAAGGATTGAGAAAGAAGAGACCTGTTCAAGGTTCTTTTTTAAGAAAGTATTTGACAGGAAGCAGGTGATGGAGGGGTTAAAAGGGGTCGATGGTGGGGTGAGGAAGGGAAATAAAGACATGTGTGAAGTGGCGGAAATTTTTTATGAGAATTTGTACAATGAAAAGAGTGTGGTAGAGAGCAATTACAAAGAAATGATTGAAGGTATCAATGCAGGGTTAAATAATGAACAGAAGGAGATGTTGGTAAAGGGCTTTTCTCTAAAAGAGCTGGATAAAGCTTTGAAAATGAGCAAAATGGGGAAAACGCCTGGGGAGGATGGCTTACCTGCTGAATACTACAAGTGCTTTTGGAGTATTTTAAAATATGATTTGTTGAGTGTTTTTATAGAGATTTCTAATGCTGGGGAAATGGCTGCTTCCTTCAAGAGGAGCATCATCACGCTGCTCTATAAGAAGGGAGATCCAGAAGATTTGAAGAACTGGCGTCCAATCAGTCTCCTTAACACAGACTATAAGTTGCTGGCGAAGATCCTGACTGGGAGGATGGGGCAGGTGATTGATACAGTCATCCATCAGGACCAGGTATGTGCAGTCCCGGGTAGGAGGATAATGGACAGCCTGATACTCGTGAGAGATACTATCTGTTATGCCAGGGAGAGGGAGCTCCCGTTTAGTGTCCTGAATTTGGACTTAGAGAAGGCATATGATAGGATAGCGCACAAGTACATGTTTGGTGTACTGTTGAAAATGGGGTTTCCAATCGGGTTCGTTAATTGGATTCAGATCTTGTATAAAGATATTCAAAGTGTTGTTTTGGTAAATGGGAGCTCGTCTGAACCAGTTAAAATCCGAAGTGGAGTGCGCCAAGGCTGTCCACTGTCTCCTTTGCTGTTTATATGTAGCATTGAGCCTTTAGCCATTGCTATTAGGGCTAATAAACAGACCTGTGGACTGTTTGTACCTGGGAGTGGAGGTGAACAAGTAAAATGCATTTTGTATATGGATGATGTGTCAATCATCTGCAGAGACGAGTTCTCCATGGAGAGGACAATGAGTACAGTTGAGGGGTTCTGCAGGGCGTCAGGTTCTAAAGTCAACCTTAATAAGAGCGAGTGCATGATGTATGGGAAATGGGCCAGAGTACCCAGTATTGGGTTGTGTTTTAAGAATGATTTTATTAAAATTTTAGGGATTAAATTTTTTAAGAACGGGTCTGGGATGCAGAACTGGGTGGACGTTACAGCAAAGGTTGCACAAAAGTTGGGGCTGTGGAGCCTCAGGGAACTCACCTTTGAGGGAAAATGTTTAATTTTAAAATCTGTTATTTTACCTGTTTTGTTGTATTTGTCAGCAGTGTTCCCTCCAACTAGAAATGTCCTGTGTGCCCTGACACGAAGCGTGATGCGTTTCTTCTGGGGGAGGAAGAATGAAATGCTAAAAAGAGAGGTGGTACACAGGGCCGCAAAAAATGGAGGGAAGGGGGTTCCTGACCTCACGAAAACCCTGTTTTTGCATTTTGTTATTTGTCATGTAAGGTTATGTTTGTATGGGTCATCCAAAACAGCGCATTTTGTGAGATATTTTTTAGGACCGATCTTAAGAGGTTTTAAAATGTTTTACCCTGTTTTGTCAGTGCCGACGGCATGGGAAGCACCCTTTCACTATAATAAAATTAAACTGTTTCTAAAGAAAGAGGAGCTTTTTACACTGGATAATGAGGTGTGGCAGGACCCCCGGAAAGTGCGGAAATTTGTACTGGATAGAGAGAAGATGTGTAACGTTTCTTTTTTTAACCCACAGGTTGTGGAAGGAATTTGGTTGGCGGTAGCTCACCCGAGACTCATGAATCGGCACAAGGACTTGGCATGGCAGACAGTGCATGAGATCCTTCCAGTAAGGGCTGCTATGTTTCGGAGGAAGCTCGGGAAGACCCCTAGATGTCCTTTTAAGGACTGTGGGGAAGAAGAGTCGGCAGCGCACCTGTTCTGGGACTGTGGGCAAGCAAAAAAAGTCTGGCGGGAAGCCGAAGTTTTTCTGCGCTGTTTTTTAAATAAGAGAAGGCTCCTAAAGGCAATGGTTTTGTATGGGGTTAAGCCTGGGTTCATCCCAAAAGAGGAATGGCCATACCTATGGGTCATGCTAAACTGTTTTAAAGAGGCCATGTGGAAGGCGAGAAACCTCCTAGTGTTTAAAGGAAACCTTCTGACCTCTGGAGAGGTGAAGAACTTGGCTTGCCACAGGCTCGGAGAGTATCAGATACAGGATGCGCTGCGTGAGGGAGAAGACATCGCCCAGGAGAAATGGGGCCCTTGCTGGTGTTTGCCTGCCACCTGGACTCGTGCCGGTTCATGGTCCAAAGATAGGGGGTGAAGCGGGTTGTTTTTCTGTCACATTTGCTAACCGGTACAAATGGAAGCTGTGTTTTTTTTGCACATACATTTGGTTGGTTTTATGTATTGTTTTTAAAAGAATTGTTTTTTCTAAGACCCTGTTCTTTATTGTAAAGTTTTTATGACTTGGATTATGTGATTGTTTCTTTTGTATTGTTTTTAGTGTTTTGATTATGTATGATTATGTTTTCACTGAGGTTCCCGTTGCATAAATAAAAACGTTAAAAAAAAAAAAAAATCTGTTCTTATCATTTTAATATCTGATACGTCCCCCATAGGTGGACCGTCTATATTAAATGGATTTTTTGAAGCGGGAGATGGACGCGGGGCTTGCTCGGTCCACTCCACGCATCGACCCGGTATTGCAGTACCTCCGGGAACGGTGCCCATTTCTCAGAAAGGTCAAAAGCGAGAGA
>NW_024474762.1:0-6918 GCF_017654505.1 Polyodon spathula
GACTATACTGTCTTCTACAAACCCTTTCGAGTCGGCTAATGAACGGGGTCTAAACTTCTTCACAATGTCTCGCATGGCCCACAGCATTAATGTACACTGGCTGGTGCTGCAGTCGGGGAGCAAGAGAGGTACAGCAAACTGGCACATCGACATTTTTAACATCATTTCCTGCTGCAGGAAGCTATCTGAGCACAGAAAGGTGCTGTTACGAGATCAAGTGGATTGATTGTATTACTCTCTTGATCATCATTACTAGCTATAAGTTCAAGAACACTATCCAGGTTCATCAGTAATACCCTCTGATCCGATCTCAAGGACAGTACTCAATGCAATCCTGCCTGGAAAGCAGTTCCCCAGTCCCAGCTTGCACAGCACATCTTCTGGAGATGTTTCTGAAAGGAAAGCAGTAACAGGTATCCATTTAGCTTACTTTGGAGCAGCAGAGTGTCTTTTTTTTTTTTTTTTACATATAAAAATGCTTTGTTGTTGACTAGATTTGGAACACATGAAATGCAACAATGCCCTATTCATGTATATTAGCTGTTGGGATGTGAGAAAACTGTGTTCTGAGTGTAGGCTGCTTGGTTTATACAAGCAATGTTGATGCCTGACACTGGCTATGTGGCAGAGCAAAGCTCTGCCATTTAGAAATTGGCAGGGATGGGGTTAATTTCCCCTACCTGCCTGGGTTTATTATGTTCAGGTGGCTGGGGTTGATTAGTTGATTAAATTATTAACTTAATTAACGATCAATCAGTGCCCAGCCACCTGACATAAAAGGAGGCCTCTACTTCTCATTTTGGAGGAGGGAGCTAAGGAAGCAGGTTGATGTTTGTGGTTGTGGTTTGTTTATGGTTGACCAAACTACCAACTACCAACTACCACTACCACTACCAACTACCAACTACCAACTCCAACACCAGGTTGTGGAGGTTGTGGTTGTGGTTTGGTGAATTTTTGAATCCAGTGAAGGCATCACCCAGCCTGGAAATCTGTATTTTTGTAAGTTTTGCATTCTTTGTGTTTAAATATCTTTATTTTTTTGCCATTGTGCCCTTTTATTTTTGTGTTTTTGTAATAAAAGTATTATTTTTTTTGGAACTGCAGTCTGTCTCTGGGTCTCTATCCACTCGCCAGCCTGCCACAGGCTATTACACTGCAAATGTAATGCCCTGTAACACCTGTAAGTAGCCTGCCAAATATATAATTAATAGTAATACTACTACTAATAATAAAGCTGTATGAGCATTGTTTGTGAGCGCATTCTTACATGACCTGCTGTGTTTGGCAAACATCCTTCTAGTCTGTTACGGACTTCAGGTGGTTTGATTTTGACAAAGTCAGTCATTTATTTCTTATTTCAGCAACAAAAAAAAAAGCTATTACTGAGTTACGGTCAAGTGTTCTAAACTGATGTCTTATCATTCTCTAGCAACACTGGACAACAAATTGCCTGAAGTTTAAAAAGCAATAACCCCTCTGTTACTGCTGTATGAGAGTTTGTCTGTCCTTGAGAATCACAACCTTTAAATAGAGATAAAAACATATCCAGGTGCAACTGTTTCTGCTGATTAAAGCCACTTGTTTACTGCAACATGTAACCACTCTATACTGAGTTTGTATATTGTAGGATATACGGATTTGCAATCCCTGTTGCAGTCAGTCAGTTCCACTGTTGCATAATTTTAGTGTCAACTTTCAGTCACTGGGGGGGGGGGTGATAGACTCTTTTTATCAAGGGCTTGCATCAATTAATTCCCGTTTGGCCCTTGAAACAATTATTTAAAATGATACTAACTGTTACTCTCTAGGTCAAGCGTCAGAGCCTTTTCTCCATCACATGTAATTTGTATATCGTCACAAATGTACGAAGAAACCACTTGGCAGCGTTATCCCGGTCGTCGTTACCCGCACGACCCGGATCACCAACCTACTCTAGCGGCTCCCTCAGCCTGCTATAAACAATATTTTGGGAGTCTGCCCAAGGGTTCCCCACTATCACTATCTTTCTTTTGTTTTTTCAATTTCTTTCTCCAGTTTCTTTTCTCCCGGCTGGTTCTCGGTCCTGGACCAGCACTTCCACACACTCAGTCGGCGCGTCTAAAAGAGCAGAGCTGAGGAAACAGTAGAGCGTTATCTTATAGGGCTAATAATCTCCCCAAGACCCGCCTCCCAGCCACTCAGAGAGAGGGAAAGTCCACACACCCCCTTTCCCCCCTCCCTGTGTCACTGCCATGACCCTCAGGCGGTTATTGGACGACTGCTGCCCTCTTCCTGCAGCACTATGAACACGCCAGCAGAGTCAGCACAGATCTCCCCCTGCTACAGGCCAGTTAAGAAATTAGAGGATTGAATGAAGTTGAAACTACAGACACAAGAGTTTGTCCTCGGTGTTCATACTATACTAATAATAGCTAACAGAAAGAGTTTCATGCAAAACCTCTATTTAAGGTTTTATACACAAATCTTGATTTCTATTACTGGCCTCTTAAATTGGACTCTGGGTTACTGAACTGGGTTGCTGCTGGGTTGCTGAGCCGTTTGTTTGTTTGTTTGCTACGTGTTTTTGGTTTGTTTACTGTCAGGACCGGCGTCAGAGTGAGTCGTCACAACAAGGAGCTGCCGCACTACTGCCAGCACTTTCACCTTGGACTCCACACACCCTGCACAACAGAACTGGACACGTCAGCACCTGAGCACCTGCACTTTCCACACCCCGAACTGAGAGGGACTCGCTCTATTGGGACTTAAGATTTACATTTTTTTGTTGCTTTGGACTGCGTTCCTGTAAATAAAACACACCCTCTACCATTGCTGGTATTAGGGTTATTTGCACCTGGAACATATTTGCGATCTAATCAAATCTGATAAATGGGTACATTGTTACTGCGTTTGTAGTTTGATACAACTGGCAAAATACCCTATAAAATGGCACTTGCTTTATTAATAACATTTCTGACAGGTATAGGGCCATAAAGTGGTACATCGTCAGACTGATTACCTACTGCACAAATCACTATGAAAAGGCAAACTGTACTTCACCCACAAAATCGTATATGTTTACAATTTTAGATAACCCAATCTGTTATCAGTTAGTCACATAAATGTGTTGAATTGTGAAAAAAGTTATTAAAAAGAACTTTAAAAGCCAAACTCAGTACTTCCTACCCTTTTCAGACGGGCGTTTTGTTGATTTCTGAGCTAAAATCATTTGGTCATGCCCGGGCAAACGCAATACACAATTCATCAGTTTTGCACGAAATGACACGTCACCGGTATTGTCATCTCTTTCCGCGATTCACCCTCTCAGTGTTTAAACACGTTGGATACAATTCAAATACCTCTAATAACTTTAATTCTTTGCGGATGTCTTTTTACCTCAAACCACCGCAGAGCCGGCTCTTTTGTACAGCGGTATCAGTGCTATGCTGGAGTGTGAGGGGTCATGGGTTCGCGCCCGCCCTCCGCCTGTGTGTGGATTGCCTCGCCCTGTGTGATGCGCCTGCCTGCGGGAACCTCGATCGCTACATTAGTGTCAGAAGTGGACGCAGGTACCCCGGCACGCATTCGTTGGACTGTAGCCTGGTGAGCAAGTCCGGGGCGGACTTGAGGCTGGCAGGGGAGAATGTAGCATGCACGGGGGAAGGCAGCAGCAGGGCTGGTAGGTGACATAATCACATACGAAGACATAAGCCTGTTATACTCTCCTTGCAAAGGAACCGGCTCTTTTGTACAGCGGTATCGGCGCTATGCTTCAGTGCGAGAGGTCCCGGGTTTGTGCCCGCCCTCCGCCTGTGTGTGGATTGCCTCGCCCTGTGTGATGCGCTTTCCTGCGTTAACTGAGATCGCTACAGATGCTTGTGCAGCTTCACTTATGAAGAAAGCAAGGTTTTAATATCTCTCTGGAGCGAAGACAGGATCCAACGAGCACTAAATGGGCAAAGGGAAAATCTGCCAGTACAGCAGAGCGTCAGCTGCTGCTTTTTTCTTTCGTTGGCATCTTTGTGTTACAGGGCACCATTTTTTTTTTTTTTTAAGAAGCGAAAGGTACTGCAAACATTTTTTTTTTTTTTTACTACAAAAAGTGTTTTTTGTTTCAAAACTGTGACATTTGTCGTTTTAAATATTGACGCGTAAAGTAAATTTACGTTTAATGTGTTTTTAATATTATGTAATTGAGTGTAATCTTCATGAGATTGATCGTTGTATTTGAATATGCAATGTGTTTTTAGCTAAGTTAAACGTTTTAAAAACATCTTTTGATAGCATAATTTATATTTGTGTGTATTTAAAATCAATCAACAAACGTTTACTTCTTAAAAAAAAAAAAAAGTAGTTTCTGTCATGCAAAAGACAGTAAATTATTTGTTATTATTATATATTTGCTTAGCGGGCACCCTTATCCAGGGCAAGTTGTAGAATATCACAATACATTAAGGTGTATTTAAGTGTTATTTAAGGGTTATTTAGGTGTTTATGTAGGCTCCATTGCACTAAGTTATAATACCACTGTACAACTGCTCGGTGATTTTGAACTTTTCCAATTATCTGAATGGGGATCTGAGTACGAACACCTCTTCATCGTCGGGGGGGGGGGGGGGGGGTGTGGGATCATGAGTACGAACACCTCTTCAGTGGGGGGGGGGGGGTCATACACAAAAAACACTCTATCATATAATAGACGTTTCCGCCCGCATATCAACACGACACGCCCATCATGACAGTAAAAATAAATCAAGAAAACAAGAACAACAACTCGGGTAAGACAACCATTAAATGTATTTATCTATCTAAATGCTAGAAGTATCAGAAACAAAATTCTAGAACTTGAAGCTACTGCACTAACAGGTAACTATGATGTGATAGGTGTTACAGAAACGTGGTTATCTGAGAGTGATGGGGACGAATATAATATTTGTGGGTATACACTGTATAGGAAAGACAGGCAGGACAGAAGAGGAGGAGGGGTAGAGCTATACATAAGAAAGTCTTGAAGCCCAGGTGTTAAACCTGGACAAAGAAAATAAAACCGAATCAATATGGGTCAGAATAACGGACAAAAATTCAAAAGGCATAATAATAGGAGCATGCTATAGACTGCCAGATTCAGACGGTGAGCACAATAATCTGTTATACAATGACATTAGAAATGTGTGTAGCAAAGGAGAAACCATACTAATGGGGGATTTCAACTTCCCCCAAATAAAATGGGAAAACCCGGTGGGTAGCGCGAAGGATGAAATAGAAATGGTGGAAATGACAAATGACTGCTTCCTAACACAATTTGTGAAGGCACCCACTAGAGGGGAGGCATGCCTTGATTTAGTCTTTTCAAATAACGAAGATAGAATAACTAAAACAGAGGTCAGAGAACCACTGGCAAACTCAGACAACAACATGGTCTCATTTGAAGTGTTTTTTAAATCCCCAAAAGAAATGACTAAAGCTAAGGTTTACAATTTTAGAAAAGCAAACTATGAAGGTATGAAACAGAGACTAACAGAAGTAGATTGGAGTAAAATAGAGAAAACACCCACAGAAGAAGGATGGTTGTTCTTCAAAAATGTAGTACTAGAGGCACAAAACAATTATATCCCTAAAGTAGACAAATCTAAATGTAAAACTAAATTGCCAAAATGGTTTAATAGATCAATTAAAAAAAATATTCAGCGAAAAAAGGCACTTTACAGAGCATTAAAAAAGGACCAAAAAGAAAGTACGCAGAAAGAGTACACAGAACTGCAAACGCAAGTCAAAAAGGAAGTTAGAAAGGCCAAGAGAGAAATAGAAATGAACATTGCTAAGGGAGCTAAAACCAATTCCAAAATGTTTTTCCAATATTACAAAAGCAAGAGAACATTCAAAGAGGAGGTTAAATGTCTAAGAGATACAAATGGCAAAATCATAGATGAAAGAAAAAAAAATAGCAAATATATTAAATGATTACTTTTCACAAGTTTTTACAAAGGAAGATACGGACAACATGCCCCACATGTCATCCAGTTCCTATCCAGTTTTAAATAACTTTAGCATAACCGAGGCAGAAGTGTTAAAGGGACTAGGAGCTCTTAAAATAAACAAATCCCCTGGGCCGGATGAGATCCTCCCAATAGTACTCAAAGAAATGAAAGAAGTTATTTACAAACCGCTAACCAAGATCATGCAGCAGTCTCTTGACACAGGGGTGGTACCGACAGACTGGAAAATTGCAAACGTAATACCGATCCACAAAAAGGGAAACAAAACTGAACCAGGTAACTACAGACCAGTAAGCCTGACTTCTATTATATGCAAACTTATGGAAACTATAATAAGATCCAAAATGGAAAATTACCTATATGGTAACAGGGTCCTGGGAGACAGTCAACATGGTTTTAGGAAAGGGAGATCGTGTCTAACTAACTTGCTTGATTTTTTTGAGGATGCAACATCGATAATGGATAATTGCAAAGCATATGACATGGTTTATTTAGATTTCCAGAAAGCTTTTGACAAAGTCCCGCACAAAAGATTAATTCTCAAACTGAATGCAGTAGGGATTCAAGGAAACACATGTACATGGATTAGGGAGTGGTTAACATGTAGAAAACAGAAAGTACTGATTAGAGGAAAAACCTCAGAATGGAGTGTGGTAACCAGTGGTGTACCACAGGGATCAGTATTAGGTCCTCTGCTATTCCTAATCTACATTAATGATTTAGATTCTGGTATAGTAAGCAAACTTGTTAAATTTGCAGACGACACAAAAGTAGGAGGAGTGGCAAACACTGTTGCAGCAGCAAAGGTCATTCAAAATGATCTAGACAAGATTCAGAACTGGGCAGACACATGGCAAATGACATTTAATAGAGAAAAGTGTAAGGTACTGCACGCAGGAAATAAAAATGTACATTATAAATATCATATGGGAGATACTGA
>NW_024474763.1:0-15192 GCF_017654505.1 Polyodon spathula
AATTGGAGAAGGAATCTATGAAAAAGACCTAGGAGTTTTTGTTGACTCAGAAATGTCTTCATCTAGACAATGTGGGGAAGCTATAAAAAAGGCTAACAAGATGCTCGGATACATTGTGAAAAGTGTTGAATTTAAATCAAGGGAAGTAATGTTAAAACTGTACAATGCACTAGTAAGACCTCATCTTGAATATTGTGTTCAGTTCTGGTCACCTTGCTATAAAAAAGATATTGCTGCTCTAGAAAGAGTGCAAAGAAGAGCGACCAGAATTATTCCGGGCTTAAAAGGCATGTCATATGCAGACAGGCTAAAAGAATTGAATCTGTTCAGTCTTGAACAAAGAAGACTACGTGGCGACCTAATTCAAGCATTCAAAATTCTAAAAGGTATTGACAGTGTCGACGCAAGGGACTTTTTCGACCTGAAAAAAGAAACAAGGACCAGGGGTCACAAATGGAGATTAGACAAAGGGGCATTCAGAACAGAAAATAGGAGGCACTTTTTTACACAGAGAATCGTGAGGGTCTGGAATCAGCTCCCCAGTAATGTTGTTGAAGCTGACACCCTGGGATCCTTCAAGAAGCTGCTTGATGAGATTCTGGGATCAATAAGTTACTAACAACCAAACGAGCAAGATGAGCCGAATGGCCTCCTCTCGTTTGTAAACTTTCTTATGTTCTTATGCAGCATATATCACAAAATATCATAAATTAATACTTAAGCCCATTTACATTTAATAACAAAGACATTTAAACAAAAAATGTTTTTATTTAAAGATATAAAACAATGCAATAAAAGAAAAACAAAGGTGTAAAACATATTTACAGAAGGTGCGGTTTAATTCCATGCTGGAGGTTTTTTAAGAATATATCGTTACCTGCGTCACTCATATGGACACCATCCCCCTAAAAAGCCCAACCTGATCATATTTAATTTCAGGATTCCATATTGAACCCCCCCCCCCCCCCCCCCCCAAACCCCTTACAAAATCAGAAATCACACTGCACACCCAGTTACATTCTTTATTTTTTAATCTTTTAATCTTTCCAAAGATTTCTCTAGGTGATGCACAAGAAAATAGTTTTTGTTTTTGGAAAGAGGTCGTGTAAATTTGTTGAATCTTTTTTTCATTCTTTGAATTAATTCCATGCTTTTCAATTTTCCTAAATCACTGCCTCCAGCATGGCTCACCAGGATATCGGGTTCAGAAACAAGGAAATTGAAAATACAATCATAAACAACATTTTAAAAAAAGGTGTCATCTCAATCCCCTCCATCCAATCCAGCGGACAGAGGTCCTTGGCAGCTGCAGGTCCAGCCCGAGTGTTGTCCTGGCACGCTGCTCCCCCACTGCACAAAAATGTGCCCAACAATCCAGACAGAGGCGGCTGTGAAGAATCAAGAAGATATTTGATGTTATTTACAGTATGCTGATTGCACCGATGATAGCAGCAGGGGCTGCTGAAGTGTTTGCATTTCAGCACTTTTGAGCATTTTATTCACTTTTTTTGCACATGTGACTGTGAATAAGATTAAATATATTTCTGCTTTGGATTGGGGGAATAGTGAAGACATAGAAAATATGCAATTAACTCAATCACCTGTAGTACATTTAAAGCAAGTATGTGCTTGGGAAAACTTCTTAAAGTGCATCACTTATGCTTTTGCAGTGTGGACTTTTACTATTAAGTAGTTCAAATTTCTCGAACCCTACTTACAGTATAGTGTTCAGAATTAATGGGACAGGGATTAAAAAAAAAGTAAATGCATATTAAAAAGTAAAGGGAAAATAAGTACACACAAGCACAAAAACTAACAGCCAATGAATGAAACTCACCAGAAGGAACCTCTTTTCTGCGTTGCTTTGCTGTAATGCGGGGTGTTGATGATGGTCCAGGGAGCCAGACTTGCAGTTTAAAAAGCCGTTTTTTTTATATTGTTATTTATTTTTAGTGTTTAATAACCAGAGCATAGCGGTAGTAAAAATGAAATGATCCTAGAAATAAACTTTCATAACAAGTGAGCATTCTTTTATAGCAGTTTAATTATTACATTATATAGTCTTTTCGTAATACCCTCCCAAAAAAGTATATTAGGCGTTTTGTTGTGTACTACTGTTTTATTTTCTTCTTTCCTTTCGCCTTCTGTTTTCATTATTATTTTGAGCACCTGCGAGTGCGCCCGCATTCAATTTGTTTACCAGCCTTGGTATTCCCGTGGTGCTGTCTATCATCGTTGATAGACAGGCAACGGACAACAGTGCCCTCTGCGGGTATTGGAAATGCCCAGAAAGAAACGGCTGAGCACCAGACCACCTCATGAGTATCTGCAGCAACCTGGATAAGGACCTCATGATCTCCAGGGAGGAGTTAGGAGCAGTGCTGTTTCTAAAGAATTCAATCAATAAGGAGTTTGCTGAATATCTCCAGGATCGTGTGAAAGAGCTGAATTTTCTCAAGATTGTGATGTTGAGAAGAAATGTATCAATCTGCCATTCAAGCCGCAGGACGAGTTGTTCAAGAGGGTGTTTGGTTGTGGGAAGCTGTGTCTGTTCTGCACCCCTGTGAGGCAGGAGGCCAGGACCATAAAGAACACCACGCATCAGTGCATCGACCATAAGGGCTGGGGTGGAATTAAACAGGGTTCTTTCAAACTATGAATTAATGTGTACAACTCTGGTATTCAATAATCAGAGATTTCAGAATAGTGACACAGCTGGAGAGTGGCATCCCTATAAAGACTATCGGAGATTCTACCCTGACTGGAACATTCCCCCAGATCCCAGTATTGAAGCCTCTGACTACTGGAAGTGCGTGCTGACTAGATTTAATGAAGAATTTGCAGTGGAGTATAATGCAAAGCCTGCTGCTATCCCTGTGGAATGGAGACACATAACAAAGGACTGAGCACTGAAGAGTGTAAAGAGTTGTTTAACATGAAGTAAATAAGCAGCAGCTCTGATCTACAGTGTAAAAGCACAGTGTAAAAACAACATTTTCTGCTTTTAAATGCGTATTTGTACAGTGTATGTAAAGCCAGAAATAAATCCTTAGTTGTGTTTTCCTCTTAAACTTTTGACTATCACTTTTGTTTTGGCATTTTTTCTAATTCCTTTTACAGTGAAAAAAAGAAAAGATTTAAAAACACGATTTATCAATGGTTTTCAAAAGTTGTCAGTCAAGTTGCATAAAGACAGATTGTATACACAGCAGATACCAAATTATTCATAGAGTTGTTTTATATGTTCATATGTTTTGCAGTGGGGCCAGGAATTGATTCAGACAGTTCCCCATATGTTTCAATATCCATAATTGTATACCTTGCCCCTGAACGTGATAACTAAAGGTGAATTTAGGTAATTATAAATATATAAGACAAAAGAAATATAGGTACCTTACAATAAAAAAAGAAAACAAACATAAAAACCTAAATGTTTTTTTTTTTATATGATAGTAAATTTACACAAAGCATCAGTCAAAACTTTAGCCTGTTTTTTCTGAGTTCCTATAAGCTATATCACAGCCCCCTGCTGCTGCAAACCTCTGTGTGTGTCTGTCCGTTTAGTTCACATGAAGCTTCAGAGGGAGAAAGCTTGTGAGCCTCTTTCTGTTCCTGTGCACAGGAAGCATGGGGTTTAGAATAGTGGATGTCTGCAATCGGGCGTCATTTGCTATGTAGATACTATTTCTTTAACAACATCATATTATTGATATCATGGGAAATGCTGGATATGTTTTCCACAGTAGGTGGAAAACAGAAGAAATTAAACATAGCGAGAAAACATGAAGGGATTCACTTGGGGAAGAAACTATTAATATTGCTGATGCCCAGGTACCATTATGAATACATGCTGTAAAGAAAACAGTACTATAGATGTGTAGGGTTGTGCTGTACGTTTTCGGCTTTCAATTTGACCCTATTTCAAGTTTAGGTTCTTGACATTGCTTTAAATTCCGGTTCCCTTTCAATATCGAAACGACCAGCAATGACATTGCCTATGGGATATGCCTGTCCATTGGGTAGGTCCTGTAATTGCTGAGCTCTCTACACCAGAGCTGCTGATAGGCACTCCGTCCCGCGGGATTAAACCGTCATCCTGAGGAATACATTTCAATTTTTCCTTCTCAAGACGGTATGATAAGACCTCGCTTTCTAGCTGAGCGTGTAGATAGAAAAGAGCTTGAGTCGTGTTGTATTTCCCTTGCGTTCGTGCTGAAAGCCAGCTTGCCGCTTTCCTGGAATCACTGACTCTTTTTCGAGTCTCTTATGTCTTTCAGCAGCCTCCTTGCTTGCGTTTTAGGCTGCTCTGCTTTTTACTGTCTGTCGTGTGTGAGCGACTGCCTGTGCAGCCACCCTGTGATTGAGTGTCTATTTCTTTCTTGGGAGAATACAGTTCTTCCACTGGGCTAGGCCTTGCCGCATCCTTGTTTTTATCATTTACTGGAATGATTTGTCATTGGTTATGGACCGTTTCTTATCTTCAAAACTGAGCGACCAGCAACACCCTTAGCACATGACCAGTGTTGCTGTTAGCCAGTGCTGGGGCCCCTGTTTCTTATCTTCGAGCGACGGGCACAGTTTAGTGTACAACACTGTTCTCATTTAAGGTTTGGAGCATTTTATTTTAAAAATGTTTTTTTTTCTTTAAGCAAATACACTGTAACAAGTCTAGCATAATGGCAGCCGCTAGTCTGGGTTTGTATTCTTTTTTGTCTTAAACTCAAGACACATTCTTGGGTCTCAAGCTGTGTAAAATGAATAATGCAATACGTTTTTTTTTTTTAAATGTTAACTTAGCCATGCATATTTTGTTTATTAATTAATTAATTTATTTATTTATTTATTAATTTATGTGTTTGTTAAGTGTTTTAAATTGTTCAACAAACAGCTTCTCTGTTCTCTGCAGGTTTTACAATTCATATTTCTCCACTTTTAAACTGTTTTTCATTTTTAAGTACACACATTGTTACCTTGTTTATAACATTTCCAGGCTCTCTTATTTTTCAACAATATCTATTTGTATCAATAAAAGCAGCCCATGTGGGTTACATCCATTGGATCTTAAGTTTTTTTCTTAAAGTCATTTTTGAAATATCCTTGTTTTAATATTTTAATGCTTTAACACTTTCAAGCTTGTTTTATTTATTTATTTTTTCAACACTTTGTACCTTTTTGTTTTTCCCCATTTCACCGATCCATTGATTTTTCTGAAATAAAGAATATAACAAACTCTATACCCCTGTTTTCAAACTTATTTTATTTTCCTAAAAAGCTTCTTTTTTTCTGAAATAACACATATAACGAAACAGTATACCACCCCTGTTTACCCATTTTACTCTTAAAAATACATTTAAATTAATAAATAATACCCAAAACCTTTGTTTAATTCCCCATTTTAATGTGATAAACTACAATCACTTTGTGAATGGGTCCCCATATCACATCTTAATCCTGTTGCTTTGTCATTGGAGGCTAACCTTTTGGAATGTTTCAGGAATGAAGAAGATGGATTTTCTTATTGTATTTATTGCAATAACTGTTCTAGTTGGATTTACATTTGCAGGTGAGCAACGCAATATTAAAGGATCAATGTCTTCAACAACAGATACTCTGTTTCAATGTCCTTACTTGTTTATGCAGTAACACAGTTCATCCCTGAAACTTGCCTGATTACTAATTGATAGCGCAATGAATGAAATCATCCTTTAACAGGTATGACCAAAAGTTTTGCATCACCTAGAATTTTAGGTTTGAGACAAAATTTTAAAAAAAGAAAGCTATATGAACATAATTTAGATCTTTTTTATTTAACATCATGTAATCAAAGAAACTACAAAATGATATCGCAAAAGTCTATCGAAAGCCTTAATACTAGGGCTGTATTTCATATTAGATTTCAAAAAGCCTTATTTTGAATTTTTTGTCAGTTTTTCATTAAGCATATGGAAAACTACAAAGCAGTATGTAATTCAATATGTTAACGTAACATTATTCAGCAGGTTTCATTCGACTTTATGAAGCAAAATAAGTTAATTCTGTAGGGTGATGCAAAACTTTTAGCTAGCTGTAAACTGTTGGAAGTACAAATATTTTTTAGTTTTTGTAAAATACTGTAACTATTGTATAATGTTTTGGTAACACTGCTGTGTAATATATAAAACTGGAGATTGAAACTTAGGGGGAGTGTCTGAAACATTTTAACATTTTTTCTCTTTTCCTGCAGCTTCCCTTACCTTTAAAGTCCCTGGTTCCCCTCTCATTGTCCAGGAGGGAGAGAATGCAGTTCTGCTGTGTTTCCTCCCTCCAGGTACCAATGCAGAGGAGATGGAGGTGAGGTGGTACAGAGAGCCAGAGAGTCTAGTCCACTCCTACATCCAGAGAGATGTGATTGAAGCACAGAGTGAGCAGTACAGGGGGCGCACCAGCCTGTCTCAGGAGGAGCTGAAGAATGGGAATGCATCTCTACAGCTGAGAGAGATCCAGAACTCTGATGAAGGATCGTATTCCTGCTGTGTGCTTTCAGCAGGGCTGCAGTGCGCAGCAGAGATTCAACTGAAGGTTGTAGGTGAGCGTTCCTTTTGTTTTCTCAATAGGGACGCTCCCCGGTAGAATCAGAAACTACAGCTCTCAGCATGCCTGTGCTGTGTTTTTTCAAATTGTGTTTTTTCTCTGTTTTCGCTCAGCCGTGTTTGCAGTGGAGGTGCCCGCGGGCGTGGTGTTGGCTCTCGTGGGTGAGGACACAGTGCTTCCCTGCCAGCTGAACCTGGGGCACAGTGCTGTGGGCATGGAGGTGAGGTGGAGCAGGGAGGGGAGTGAAGCCCCTGTGCTGTGTTACCAGAGGGGAGAGGAGGTGACAGAGACACAGCACGAAGACTACAGGCACAGGGCCCGGCTCTCTGAAGCAGAGCTGAGCAGAGGCAATGTGTCACTGCTGCTCAGCAGCACCAGAGTCACAGACCAGGGAACATACACCTGCTTTGTATTCACCCAATCCAGGAGCCAGCAGGCAGCCATGCAACTACAACCCACAGGTCAGTTTGAAGGGATGTAGTTAGTAGTAAATGTTTACTACAGGAGTATACAACTTTATTTTCTCAAAGATACAAAAATGTATTTGGCAAATAAGAAAATGCTGCAATAATGAAGACATTTTTTTTATATGTTCAACTCTGAGAAACTGGAGAAACCAGATAAATAATTGAAATGGTTTACTCATTATTAAGAGGGGAAGTCTCATATGGGCTTTTATGATTAATTGTATTTGTACAAGATCCAACGTGACAGAAGTTTTGAGATCAATCAGCTACTTGGAACAGGGCAAGCTTAGATGGGTCGAATGGCCTCCTGTCGCTCGTGATGCTCGTATGTTCTTATGTTCACTACACTCCAAACAATAAATACGTGAAATCTTTGCCTGCTTGTACTTGTCCTATATTGCACTTATATATAGGAAAATACAGAAAATAAATTTGCATAGGAAACACAGCTGTGTGCGACCAACTTGTTTTACTCCCCCAGCCCAGGGCAGCCCCCCCTCTGTCTCCCTGCTTGAAGCCCTGGCCGGGGGGGGTCTAATCTGCTGTGTGTGTCGGAGGGCTGGTACCCCCCTCCAGCGCTGCTGTGGACTGATGAGAGAGGCTCAGACTGGACAGCACACTTCAATACCAGTGAAGAGCTGGACAGCAGCAGACTGGTCACTGTGTGCAGCCAGATACTCCTCCCCTGGCAACAGGGACACGCCCCCCAGCAACAGTACATTACCTGCGTGCTGAGATCCAAGGATGGCAAATAGAGTTAATGACTGCCTTCAGTGGTGAGTAACTTCCAGCTAATTGCAAACACTGTTCTGATCTCAGTTAGAAAACCTTACAGCAGCAGCAGATCTCTGAAAGAAATTAAACTAACAAGCTAATCAGCCCCTCCAGTCTTTCTGCATGTGTTCATTTTATTCCTAACTTAGTATATTTTTGTTTCAGCAGGAGACACCGACGACACGGTTGCTTCAACAGAAAGCACAGTTTCCAGTAACTTGCCCAGTAAGACACCACTGACTACAGCTGCTGCAATACTAACCATTGCACTTTTAATCACTGGGCTCTTGGTTTTTTTTCCATGCAAAAAACCTGTAAAAGGTAAATCCTTTAATGTGACATTCTCTCATGCACCAGATTTAACATTATTGTATTAAATTGTTATACTCATGTCTTCCTAGTCAATTTGAAATCAATTCTCACTTTCTTTCCTTTGTTAGCAATGGTACAGACAAATAAACTCCATGCAAAAGAAGGTATGTTTCATTCCAGTAATGCATCTTTGGTCTCTGTTATAGAAGTGCAAATGTAATATCTAGAATCAAAAAACTTGTGAGGCACAGTCTGTCTGTGTGCAGCTTTATTGAAACTAAACTCTGACACCAAGAACAAGGGATTATATTGTAGCGTCAAACTGAACAGGATTGTGGGGCTCTGCCTGTCTGTCTGTCTGCAGCTTTAATGAAACTCAACTCTTTTCAGAGTGTAGTAAACTAACACAGACACCAAGAAGGGATTATATTGTAGCGTCAAACTGAACAGGATTGTGGGGCTCTGTCTGTCTGTCTGTCTGCAGCTTTAATGAAACTCAACTCTTTTCAGAGTGTAGTATTAAGTATCTATCCTGTCTCCAGAAATGCTGAATATGGTTCAGTAATTCTGTAATACTGGTAATGATGTGAGTACATAATGTAAACTAAACTTTGATTCATCATTCTGTGTTTTAGAAACAGTCCAAAAGAAGAATGAGACACTGACACGGGGTGAGTTTAATAATAATGTGATGTAATAATGTTAATGCAATATCATTTCGATAACCCTTTATAGGAATTCGAATAGGGGAAGCTGTTCCACTAATTTACTCTTTTTCTGCTTCATTTCTAGATTCGCAGGATGTTAATGAAAAATTCAGTAAGGATATGAATTTGATTTTTTCACCACAGAACTGCATTTCAAAAAGGACGATACAAACAATCACAAAGATTAAGATAACTGCTGCTTTTTTATAATTTTATTCAGAGTTATTATTAAATAATTGAACAGTTATGATTTTAAAATTCTTAAGTCCACTATAAGCGGGCACAATTCAAATACTGTTATCCAGTGCTGGTCCATGAATTCTACTTGTAAGATAGTTTTCTGAAAAACAGGCTGTGGGTATTATTGTAGGCAGTTAATATATTCTTAAGAGCAATACATTAAAGGGCCTCCAAAAAAGGCTGGGTCCTATTATAATGTACAAACCCATTTTTAACATCGCTCTCTGAAAATGATGGCGGATTTACACGTTACAACAAGCCGAAAATAGACCTCATTCCAGACTGTTCAAAGTTCATAAATCGTGTTTGTTCAACATGAGCAAATGATTCAATACTGGGAATCTCTTCTTAGGATTGCATTGAGTACGGTCCTTGAGATCGGATCAGAGAGTATGACTGACGAACCGATTCAGGCACTAAAGAAACTTCCCTGGTGCTTTCTGAAAAGACTAATGATGGTAAATGTGACAGCTAGGAGTACCAAGTGCAGTGCTGCTGAGACAGATACAGACTCTTCATTGCAACACCCTGATAGTGTTCTTGAACTTATTGATAGTAATGATGATCAAGAGAGTAATACAATCAATCCACTTGATCTCGTAACAGCACTCTTTCTGTGCTCAGATAGCTTCCTGCAGCAGGAAATGATGTTAAAAATGTCGATGTGCCAGTTTGCTGTACCTCTCTTGCTCCCCGACTGCAGCACAAGCCAGTGTACATTAATGCTGTGGGCCATGCGAGACATTGTGAAGAAGTTTAGACCCCGTTCATTAGCCGACTCGAAAGGGTTTGTAGAAGACAGTATAGTCAGCACTGCCATGCCAATGATCTCTTTTGTCAGGCTGGGTGACTGCAGTTTATCAAAGTCTCAGATTCTGAATCAGGTTCTCAGTAACCCCCAGCAGTACCATAAGAACATAAGAACATAAGAAAGTTTACAAACGAGAGGAGGCCATTCGGCCCATCTTGCTCGTTTGGTTGTTAGTAGCTTATTGATCCCAGAATCTCATCAAGCAGCTTCTTGAAGGATCCCAGGGTGTCAGCTTCAACAACATTACTGGGGAGTTGATTCCAGACCCTCACAATTCTCTGTGTAAAAAAGTGCCTCCTATTTTCTGTTCTGAATGCCCCTTTGTCTAATCTCCATTTGTGACCCCTGGTCCTTGTTTCTTTTTTCAGGCCGAAAAAGTCCCTTGGGTCGACACTGTCAATACCTTTTAGAATTTTGAATGCTTGAATTAGGTCGCCACGTAGTCTTCTTTGTTCAAGACTGAACAGATTCAATTCTTTTAGCCTGTCTGCATATGACATGCCTTTTAAGCCCGGAATAATTCTGGTCGCTCTTCTTTGCACTCTTTCTAGAGCAGCAATATCTTTTTTATAGCAAGGTGACCAGAACTGCACACAATATTCAAGATGAGGTCTTACTAGTGCATTGTACAGTTTTAACATTACTTCCCTTGATTTAAATTCAACACTTTTCACAATGTATCCGAGCATCTTGTTAGCCTTTTTTATAGCTTCCCCACATTGTCAAGATGAAGACATTTCTGAGTCAACAAAAACTCCTAGGTCTTTTTCATAGATTCCTTCTCTAATTTCAGTATCTCCCATATGATATTTATAATGTACATTTTTATTTCCTGCGTGCAGTACCTTACACTTTTCTCTATTAAATGTCATTTGCCATGTGTCTGCCCAGTTCTGAATCTTGTCTAGATCATTTTGAATGACCTTTGCTGCTGCAACAGTGTTTGCCACTCCTCCTACTTTTGTGTCGTCTGCAAATTTAACAAGTTTGCTTACTATACCAGAATCTAAATCATTAATGTAGATTAGGAATAGCAGAGGACCTAATACTGATCCCTGTGGTACACCACTGGTTACCACACTCCATTCTGAGGTTTTTCCTCTAATCAGTACTTTCTGTTTTCTACATGTTAACCACTCCCTAATCCATGTACATGTGTTTCCTTGAATCCCAACTGCGTTCAGTTTGAGAATTAATCTTTTGTGCGGGACTTTGTCAAAAGCTTTCTGGAAATCTAAATAAACCATGTCATATGCTTTGCAATTATCCATTATCGATGTTGCATCCTCAAAAAAATCAAGCAAGTTAGTTAGACACGATCTCCCTTTCCTAAAACCATGTTGACTGTCTCCCAGGACCCTGTTACCATATAGGTAATTTTCCATTTTGGATCTTATTATAGTTTCCATAAGTTTGCATATAATAGAAGTCAGGCTTACTGGTCTGTAGTTACCTGGTTCAGTTTTGTTTCCCTTTTTGTGGATCGGTATTACGTTTGCAATTTTCCAGTCTGTCGGTACCACCCCTGTGTCAAGAGACTGCTGCATGATCTTGGTTAGCGGTTTGTAAATTACTTCTTTCATTTCTTTGAGTACTATTGGGAGGATCTCATCCGGCCCAGGGGATTTGTTTATTTTAAGAGCTCCTAGTCTCTTTAACACTTCTGCCTCAGTTATGCTAAAGTTATTTAAAACTGGATAGGAACTGGATGACATGTGGGGCATGTTGTCAATATCTTCCTTTGTAAAAACTTGTGAAAAGTAATCATTTAATATATTTGCTATTTTTTTTTCTTCATCTACGATTTTGCCATTTGTATCTCTTAAACATTTAATCTCCTCTTTGAATGTTCTCTTGCTTTTGTAATATTGGAAAAACATTTTGGAATTGGTTTTAGCTCCCTTAGCAATGTTCATTTCTATTTCTCTCTTGGCCTTTCTAACTTCCTTTTTGACTTGCATTTGCAGTTCTGTGTACTCTTTCTGCATTCTTTCTTTTTGGTCCTTTTTTAATGCGCTGTAGTGCCTTTTTTCGCTGATTTTTTTTTTTTTTTAATTGATCTATTAAACCATTTTGGCAATTTAGTTTTACATTTAGATTTGTCTACTTTAGGGATGTAATTGTTTTGCACCTCTAGTACTACATTTCTGAAGAATAACCATCCTTCTTCTGTGGGTGTTTTCTCTATTTTACTCCAATCTACTTCTGTTAGTCTTTGTTTCATACCTTCATAGTTTGCTTTTCTAAAATTGCAAACCTTAGCTTTAGTCATTACTTTTGGGGTTTTAAAAAACACTTCAAATGAGACCATGTTGTGGTCTGAGTTTGCCAGTGGTTCTCTGACTTCTGTTTTAGTTATTCTGTCTTCGTTATTTGAAAAGACTAAATCAAGGCATGCCTCCCCTCTAGTCGGTGCCTTGACAAATTGTGTTAGGAAGCAGTCATTTGTCATTTCCACCATTTCAATTTCATCCTTCGTGCTACCCACCGGGTTTTCCCATTTTATATGGGGGAAGTTGAAATCCCCCATTAGTATGGTTTCTCCTTTGCTACACGCATTTCTAACGTCATTGTGTAACAGATTATTTTGCTCACCGTCTGAATCTGGCGGTCTATAGCATGATCCTATTATTATGCCCTTTGAATTTTTGTCCGTTATTCTGACCCATATTAATTCGGCTTTATTTTCTTTGTCCAGGTTTAACACCTGGGCTTCAAGACTGTTTCTTATGTATAGCGCTACCCCTGCTCCTCTTCTGTCCTGCCTGTCTTTCCTATACAGTGTATACCCACAAATATTATATTCGTCCCCATCACTCTCAGACAACCAAGTTTCTGTAACACCTATCACATCATAGTTACCTGTGCAGTAGCTTCAAGTTCTAGAATTTTGTTTCTGATACTTCTAGCATTTAGATAAATACATTTAATGGTTGTCTTACCTGAGTTGTTGTTCTTGTTTTGATGCGGTCTCCCTTCTGTTTTTTTTGTTGATTTCTCCCCCCTTCCTTTCTAGTTTAAATGCTTCTGAACCTGCTCGAGGATCTTTTCTCCAAGTAGACTGGTTCCCTTGTTATTTAAATGCAGTCCGTCCCGTCTATACAGATAGTCCTCGTTGTAGAATGTGGTCCAATGATCAAGATAGGTGAAGCCTTCCCGTGTGCACCACGTCTTCAGCCATGCGTTTTGATTAATTATTTCCAGCTGTCCATATGGTCCTTTGCAAGGTGCCGGTAGTATACCAGAAAATACCACAGTTTTGGTTTTCGCTTTTAATTTCCTTCCTAGCTCTCTGAATTTGTTTTGCAGGGATTTTGGTCTGTCTCTTCCAATGTTGTTTGTACCGATATGGACGACTACTACCGGGTCGTCTCCTGTTCGTTCTAGGAGCCTGTCCACGTTCTCAGTGATGTGCTTGACCGAGGCTCCCGGAAGGCAGCACACTGTTGTAGTAAGGGGGTCCAAACTGCAAATTGAACTTGCTGTGTTTCTCAATATGGAGTCCCCAACAATCATGACCTCCCTTCTTTTTGCTGTCTGGTCACCACTGTCAGTGGGGTCCTGGATGTTGTTCCTTTCATTCTCTTGTTGTTGGTTCTGCTCATCAAAATTCTGAAGTGACTCAAATTTGTTGGTTGTTTTGATTTCTGGTGGTTGTGTTTGACGAAGTTTCTTTTTTTCCCTGCTTCTGCCTACCTGAACCCAGCTGTTCTGACCTTCTATCTCCCTGGTGGCTTTCATTCTGTTAGGGGTGATGCAGACTTCCATGAATTGTGGGTGTGCCAGTTCCTCAAGATCCTGTTGCTGTCTCACTTCTTCCAGCTCCATTTCTAGCATACTTACTAGTTTATGCAAGTCCTGGATCGCGCTGCACTTTACGCACACTTGGTTTAGCTCCGCTGGGTTTTCTCGGATTTCCCACATCAAGCAGGTGTCACAGATTACTGGCTTGAAGACCATGTTGAGGTTTTTTTTTTTAAGTTTAGTTTCTTCTGCAGCCGTCAACCTTCTTTGAAACTGCTTCTAAACTGCTCTTTACTTTTCCACGCCTGTACTTCTCCCACTCGCTGTCGCTTCCACTCGCTGTCGCTGGGAAGACTGCCTCGTTTAACTGCGTTGTTCTGCTGTGCTGTTGGCTCCTCCCCTCGCCCGTGTCTCAGAACGGCGCTGAATTTGAATCAGCTGCTCCGAGTTTCAGCTTGTTTGTTATCAGAAAAACACATGCGGCTGTGTGGCAGAGCACAGTTCTGCTCTTTAGAAATTGGCAGGGATGGGGTTAAATTCCCCTACCTGCCTTGGTTCATTGTGTTCAGGTGGCTGGGGTTGATTAGATGATTAGTTTAATTAACGATCAATCAGCGCCCAGCCACCTGACATAAAAGGAGGCCTCTGCTTTTCATTTGGGAGGAGGGAGCTGAGGAAACAGGTTGGTGTTTTGGTGTTTGTGGTTGTTTGGAATGTTTTGAATCCAGTGAAGGCATTGCCCAGCCTGGAAACCTTTATTTTTGTGAGTGTATTTTTGCTTTATTTTGTTTATTTTGTGTTTAAATTGCTTTGTTTTGGCCCTTGTGCCCTTTCATAAAATAGTTATTTTTTTGAACTCCAGACTGTCTCTAGGCCTCTATCCACTCACCAGCCTGCCACAGGCTGTTTGACTTTGAGCTGCTGCTGTGCTTCCCCAATGTCCTGTGTTTTCTGATTAAAGCAATTAAAGATGCAATTTCTCCTTACTGTTTCTAAACTGCTCTGTACTTTTCCACGCCTGTACTTCTCCCACTCGCTGTCGCTTCCACACAACAGTGTCCTTCATAGGCAGCCGAAGCCAACCTAAGCACGTCCAAATTGTTCTCCTGGAGAGACTGAGTCAATTTACATGGTAAGCCGAAAGGTCTATCTGATAGCCATTGCTGTAGAGAGAAACTCCTCTTATCAATAGATCCTGCAAAACTGCAGTAATTACTGCTCTGGGACAAGTTGTGAGCTTGAATCCACTGGGGACGTGTGAACGCTGCTGTGGCATTTCGCAAGGTGTCAAAAACCCTATTGGAGTGATCTAGATGGCTCAATGTAGCCTTTCAGGGTTCAGCCTTTCTGCCGAACACTGTGGGAGGGACTGCGAACAGCCCGACCCCAAGCAATGCTGAGCCTAGCAACTGCTAGTGAATCATGCTGGTAACCTCATTCAATGTACCGGCGGGAACGGAGTAGGTCTGGACCTACAGTTACCACGGAAGCGATCTATAGGGATTGCCACTTGCTCCCCACATTACAATGTAAATTCACCTGCGTTGGCCCTATCACCCTTACAAAC
>NW_024474764.1:0-10186 GCF_017654505.1 Polyodon spathula
CTTGAGGAGATGGATATAAAAATGGAACAGAAAGCACAAACTGGAGCCAAGGGAATGGAAGGAGATGGGAATTACCTTTGCAAGCAGCGGTGGCTGTTTTGAAAAGCTCCAGTAGTGGAATGCCTAGAGGGGAGAAAGGAATTGAACTGTTATCTGACAGTAACTACAAGCAAAAGTTGAGTATTGTTGCCTATATGTGATGGGATAACAATGCCAGAAATATTAGGCTTTTTCCGTTGTTTACCTGTGCTCTAGGGGAGGCTGCTATTTTTCTCGACTGCTACATTGCAGAAACAGATATTAAATCGTTTTAGATTGTATTTTTGCCCATGCAGCCTTAGATTTTAAGAAATATAAATAACATGAATATTTAAACAGGGACGTGTAATATAATGACGGTTGCTGTTTGGAATGTTTTTTTGAGACTCTTACCAAGCGACTGAGGGCGTGCTTTGTGTGTCTTTTTGAGGAGCACAGCTGATTTGCTGACGGGGTCTGTTGGAAGGTAGTGGTGTGATTTGAGTATCCAATTCTAATGTGAAAAAGACCTTGAGTGGATTGTGTGTACATTATCTATTCTCAGGGGCGTTGGAACTAGGGGTAGCACCCCCTAGCTTTGCATGACTTTCATCATGTAAGGGGTTAGATTTTGACAGGCTTATTTTTCCACCTGAGATTGCCACCACTAACCTTCGACCAGACATTGTCACCAAGGACAGAAGGTGCCCACTTGAACACCCCAGAGATCTACCTTCCCCAGCGCATCAGCATGACAACCTCAATCCAGATGGTTGTCATGCTGATGCGCTGGGTAGACCCCACTGGGTTGATCCCCGGAGCCAGCATCACAGTCGTTGTGTGTGCTGATGTGCTGGGGAGGCAAAATGAGCTGATCCCTGGAGCCAGCATTACACTTCAGCCATCAAAATCAGGCAGAAGGATATCTACATCATCAGATGGAAAAAAACACAAATGGATGGAGATGCAGATGGATCACATTAGTTTACTGTAAAGCTACGTCTTAGTTGGTGCTTATCTTGGTGAGAGCTGAGTTCAAATCAGCATGAAGTTTAACATCTACTCTCATGTAATGGAAATCATAATCATATATGTTTTTTTTATTAATTACGGAAGTGTTGGGGGCTTTTCTAACTGGTCCTCTTTTTGTTTCTCAGGTGTCCTTAAAAGGTGTTTAAAGCACTCTATAATAATGTTAGCTCTGCCAAGTAAGTCTGAGACACTTGTGGAGATTAGCCTGCATTGATTCTGTATATTACTTGATGTTTTAGCAGTAGTTACTGTACGTTGTTTGATTTTTTCCTCAAGGTGTCTGGTCTGATGTAGTGTTGACTGAGTCCGGAGCAGCAGTGTGACGGAAAGATGAGTTCTGGTGATGAATCTTCCTCCCGACCTGTGAGGGCGCTAAAGAACGAGAGGAGAAGTATCTGGAAGGGCTGGCCTGACAGTTCGTTTCCGGGTCAGGGAAGTGGGTCAGCCTGGAAAGAAGCGCGACTCTGTTGTAAGACCGTATTGATTTGAAAGGTAAACGAGAGGCAGCTGCAAGTAATAAGGCAGCTGCAACCGTTTACCTAGATATCATGCGGGATTACATATAGGGGCCAGGGTAACGCTGATCTTCTCCTTCGTTTGGGTAACGTGAGGAGAGAAGGACTGAGAGAGGAGCTCTCAGAGCGTGTTACGTGTTGTGTGTTGTCTTTGTTTGTTTATAATTGTCTGTCTTTTTCGCACCACTAGACAGTTAACGCACACCTCCGGAGCTGTCGCCACGTAAAGCACTATCCGGAGCACCACTGCACAGAGCACCTGCACGTTTGAATATCACCCAGGACTGGTGACCGTGCCTTTGTTTGTGTGTGAGACTGTACTGTGTTCACCATCCCCGCGCTTTACACATTGTTGTGTACGGCCGGGGATTTATTATTTGACGGTCGCCAGACCTGGAAACAGCACAAATAAACACTTGTTCACTGAATCACTGTTGTCTGTTCATCACACCTGCATCGCATCACCGCTACACCTGTTCCCCTTACCAACCACTTTGCCACAAGCAGTTAAAAAGCCTGGAGAGAAAAACTGTCCAGTAAAGCCTTTGGATTCACGTTCAGCAGCTACTGGATGCATTGGATTTTGCAAGCTCCTTGAAAGGGTCTAGAATGGGTGGCTCATATGCATGGTAGCACCACATACTATGCCCTGTCTATTCAGGGAAGATTCACCATCTCCAGAGACGATTCCAACAGCACGCTGTATCTACAAATGAACAGCCTGAAGACTGAAGACTCTGCCGTGTATTACTGTGCTCGAGTGAGAGAAGTGAAAACCCGCTAGTCTGAATCCACTCATTCACGTCAATGGGGAATTTATCCCATCTGCATCTGTTTCAGTTAACACACAACGGCATCATTACAGTTACAGAGAGTGAATATGGCAATGAGATTTAGATAGATAGCAGTAATAGAAGTATTGTATTGTGACAACATAACAATTCATGCACTGTGGCACTAATATAACTAAGTATTTGTTGCAATGAGATTTAGAATATCTGACTTTCTGCACAAGGCTTTTACACATGCACCACTCTTTATAAAATTCCACAGTGATTCCATCCAGTCTCGGCGCTTAGCCGTTTTGCATTTGCTGCATTGCATCAGTGAGATCTTGCAATGCAAGCAGGGGCTCCAAGCCTCCTGCCTCCTCCTTTGGAATTTGTGGGACATCCTGCAGGAACTGCTGGATCTCCTGTGCATTTCCCTCAGGTAGGTGAGCTGAGTGCCAGAAACCAAGAGCAAACATACAGGGGGAGACAGTAATCCCTGTAATAGATGTGTATTGAGGTGTGGAGAACAATAAGATAGAAACAGAAATACTGGTTGTGAGTCTGCCAAAGAAAACAAAGAAAGAAAAATACATCCACAATTAAAACAAAAAACTATAAATATGTGCAATCGATATGAAAAAAAGGATAGTCCAATTGGAGGCCTTCTCCACAGGGCAGAATTCACCCCAAAACAATACAAATGCCCAGAAAGAAATAAACAATGTCCTTACTGAAATTGTCTAGGGCAGAAAAATAAACCAGCAGCAGAAAATATGAAATTGGTAATCTCTCATCCAGAGTTCAGGAAATGATGCAGCCTCAGAGTCAGGGTTCCTCTGGCACTCAACAAACGACTTCCCTTTGAACAAATAGATTGGTAGACTAACCCTTGAATAATACGCCCAGAGGAAACCAGGAACGGCTAGGCGAGACGAGGCCCAGAGATCTGAATGGTGGATATAAACAAGTCAATACATTAACTCTTAATTTGCTAATGCCAATTAACTAAGAACTGCTGCAAAAAAAACAGCTAAACATAGTGTTGAGTAGAAAACATTGGATGGAATAATTACTTTTAATTTTCAGCATTTACCTCGAAACCCTTAAAATCATTACGTTTGTTTCCTTTATATTTAACTGCTTATTAATTTTTATTAGACATGATAATAACCTGGCTAGGCTTTCTGCCACACAATTAAGTGCAGCAGGCAGCAAGCTCCTTACACTGCACAGGTGTAGCTGATGCTATAACTGGGCATATGTGGTTGTATTGCGAGGAATCCTTCAGCATGTTTCCGTGAAAATGGAGAAAAAACACAGTGGCAACCTTGGTGAGGTATATCGTAACGATAATGCCTTATGAAGGGGTACACCCCGCCCCTGTGTGTATTATTATTATTATTATTATTATTTGAAGATATTGTTTATGTGTGTAAAAACACATTATTTTAAACTTCTCCATTCATGCTAAACCTCGTGCAAAGTTTTACAAGACGTAGAAAAAAAGGGTTATCTGCAACATCAATCTGATAAGGAAAATTCTGCAAACAAAAAAAATAACTGTCCTGCAGCCATCTTTGGTCCATGGTAACCTATGTATTCCAACGTGGCTTTAGGTAAGGCACGTGGGTGGGCTAATTAGTGTGTAAGTGGGCATTGATTTAACAAGCATTTCCTTGATTCTTGTGGGTAAATGAGACTTTCCCGTTAAAATAGTGCGACCGTTTTTTTGGGCATTTTCACAAGCTTTCCTTGCCCACATGCCCGCGCATTGCCAATGCACGTGAGACAAACCACTCATGTTAACTGGCCAGATGAGATTGTTTATGACTTTAATACAGACTACGGGTTATGTAGGTATTAAAAACACAGTCCTAAATCTAAGAGGATTGGCATTTGTATTCTTATCTATCCATATAGCTACAACAAAGCAACCTAACATCCCATTAGACGAAGTGTGTTACTCATTTGTGGCAGTTTATTTTTAGAATAGTCTACTTTTAAAGTATATTAGAAAATGGATTGTCGATTTCTTTTAACCGGAACAAGTTTGGCATTTAAATTCCTTTTTAACGCATTTTTTTTTTCACAATTCAACCAATTCATGTGACTTTAACTGATGAGCAACATATTGGCTTTTCTAAAACCGTAAACATTCCCCATTTTGCAGAAGATCTACAGTTTGCCTTGTTCATAGTGATTTGTGCAGTAGTCAATCACAGCATATCATTTTCTGATGTTACACGGGTCACGTTTTGATACGCGTACCACTTTCTGACCCTATACCAGTGCCTCTTTAACATGTTGTGATGAAGCCCCTCTAGTCCGGATCGCCCGGGGCTCTATCACCACTTTTATGTGCGAGCGCCAAAAGAATCTCAAGAATTTTAGCTCGGTTTGCAGACTTTTATTATTTCCAGACATGTACAAATCAAAATAAACAAACAAAACCCTAACTCCCTTGCCAACAGTTATTTTCTTTTAAATAAAACCTAAACCTAAGGCAGGGAACGCTAATTCCTTTTACCCTGAAAAAACCAAAACATATTTTCAATAGTAACTTTCTTTTAATAGCTTTCTTATAATGCCTTCCTTTTGTTTTCAAACCCCATGGATCCTCTCTCTCTCTCTCTCTCCACACTCCTCTTTTCCTTTACACAACCTCACTAAAGATGTTTTCCAGATGTTTTATCGTGTAGTGTGTAGTGCATTGTGATGTTGAATAATTAACACTTGATACAACTTCAATTCTAATGAAAATGCACAACCTCTACCATTTTAGTGCACCAAAGTTTCTCAGTTGGATCGATTATATATATTTATGTATTTATTTATTTTTAATTAGAAGTGAATACGCAACCAAGAATTAATCATGGGGAATTCACAAAGTATTCAACAAAGGAACAGGTAAGTGTTGCTTTATTAATTTTTTTTTTGTACATTCAGGGTTCAATTTAGCATAAAACTGAATCAATTTCTACAAAATAAACATTGGCAATCACCAAATCAAATGCCAATATCTATAGTTATATACCCAGTGGCACACACATATATATATATATATATATATATATATACACTCACATGTATACTATGTTGTTTATTTCACAGTGTTTTTTCACAACATTGCTCACCTTCAAGCAGTTTGTTGGGTTTATTTTTAAGCCCATTTCTGTATCGGGTTTATACACTCTTTCAATGCAATAAATAAATAAATAAATAAAACAAGCTTAACAATAAATGCCTTGTATTAATGATGAAGTATTAAGTGTATTTGTTTTTGAATTTTAGCATTGGTTTTATTTGCGATTATCTGGCTGTTTTAGTTGTAGCTCTTCTGGCTCTGACAGTGGTTGCTGTATTGGCAGAGATGTGAAGATGACGCCTGGATGAGTGGGGATGAGGAGGTTTTGAGGGATTTGAATGGAAGACTGGGGATGACAGCACAACAAAGGGCATCTGGATCTGGAGCAAACCTTTCTTTGTGAAATCGAATGAAAGGGAAAGAGTAAACGCAACAACTTATATTGGCTTCTTCTTCTTCTTCTTCTTCTTCTTCTTCTTCTTCTTCTTCTTCTTCTTCTTCTTCTTTGTCTTATTTCTTTAATGTTGCTTCACCTAAAACATTATGAATATGACTACAGGATGTTAAGATGTCTGATCCCAGATTAAAGATAGAACCGCTGTTGTTTATGAAATGTAATTATTCTCTTACCCATGTGCCAGGTGCGTTATTTGGGCTCGTAATCTGTGCTGTTTTTTGTTTAAACTTATTCAGAAAATGAATGCACGTACAGTTTTGTCGATAATTTTATCATAACCATAGTAGACACCACATACTATCCTTTTTCTGCTTTGTTATCCGCTGGTAAATTCACAGCAGTGTAGTAAGGCAGAAAAGTTAATGAACCAGCCCCTTAGCAAAGGTTATTACAGTACAAACATGGAAAATAACGCGTTTACTGTGCATAAGTTTCATGAAGGAAATGTAATGCATATATATTCATGTTTAAGATTGCAGTGTTCTTGGTCGACACCGAAGGCTCTGCTGATGCTAAGCAGAATAAAGAAGTCGGTTTGAAACTTTCAGCTCTAAGCGCTGCTTTTAGTTCTTACCTGGTAAACACATGACATTTAACATTATTTTTTCTTTTTAAAGATCAAGTTTCTAAAGTATGCTAAAGTTCACTGGTGCTGGTTAGGAAGTGTACATTTGTATTTTTATGTCTAAAGTATGGTGGAGGGATCAGCTCTGTGAAGATGTGATAGCTCCAGAAAGAAGTTAGAAACTGGAAATGCTATATAATATGTTGCCATTACTTTGTCAGGCTCTCATGATCTTATATAAAAGTCACACACATTATGTTAAACTTTTTCAAAATTACCATATTAATGAAGAAAATGCATCAATCACTCCTTGCAGATATTTCAATACTGCACTTCAAGACATCTCTGTTTTCAGAGTTGCACTTGCATCATTTACACTGAAGGGTGAAATTATCTCCACCCCTTCAATGGCTTCTTTCCTGTCATTAACCAACCAGCTGCTTCCCCCTTTGACTGGCATGCTTTTAGCCAATAACATGATTAGATCCAGAAGACACTGCTCAGATAAAATAACCCAGGAAGTCCAAGTGCAACAGATCACCCAAGATAAAGGGTTAGAAACTGAGAATTTTTCCTTTTATCTAAAGTAGAATCAGCAATGTTTTTAAAATGACAATTCTTGTGTGGTATAGCATGCATGTCTTTCAAAACTGCACAGTTGAAACCTATTTAACTAATGGACCTGCAAAACAGCTGAGATTTCTGAAATGAATTTGTTAGCTGCAATTACAGTGAATGTTGTTTTTAATGCTCAGGCAGACAAGGTTCTACTATAGTCTTGTGGTGGCTGGGTTTTATTGTGCATTTGTTTTGTACTTTACAGATCTTTAACATATTCTCCCGAATAAACAGCACTGATCTGGAAGATCTTGAGGTACAGTATGGTATTTCTAAACTATTTCGGTGTAAATATATTGTTTGTTTCCTGAAAACAGTATTCATCAACTGGTTGGCTTGTACAGCTATTCCAAGGCAAAAACGTCTTATTGTCCTTCATGGCTCTCAAATAAAATCCATAAAACACAAAACACACCAGTTCACTTTGTTTGCAGATGTTTTGTTTTATGGTTGAAAATGGAGAGACAGATTTGAAACCCTTTCAGGTGCACCGTTTTATTTTCACTAAACATTTAGACAGTCAGCAGGCTAATTCATTCGCCTCTCATTCTTCACCTGGGCTCCAATCTGGATTTAACAGTCAACATGTGTTTTATTTTTAAAAGCGTCTTCTTTTTCTGATTCGTGACTGCTATCTGCCTCCTTTTGGATTCGAAGGAGGAGTGACACATCTTAAAGTACTAACATTAATATTTGCAGTGTTTTATAAATGTGATGTTGAATCTATATATATCTATCTGGTTTCACAGACCCTGATTAGCAGTAATCTTGAACTAACTTATCAAAAACAACATTAGAGAGACCAGGATATTCATATTGAAGTTTGCAGGTTTAAAGAAAGCACACTCGTTTTATGTTTAACCAAACTTTATTTCTAAATACAATATGTTTGCAGGAATTGGAAAAAAGAAACAAGAATTAAGTAATGATTAATTTTACTAGAAAACACCCTTACAAGCATCAGCTGCTCATTAAATCTCATGCATACCAAGGCTGAGCAAGTACATTGTTAATCTATTAGGAAAACAGGAGAGAGAAACAAAAAACACTGCATTCAACCTTCATTTTATACAGAAAGCATTTTCCTCTGTATAAAAGTATGTTCTAAAGTTTACCAATCACACAATCACGAATTGCCAAATGGACAACCTGTCTAGTATTGCTGATAAAACAGATTTACTCTTGAAAAGTGATTTTACAGACAGACTTTGAGATAAATTGAAGTCTGTTTTGAGGAATAGATTTGCATATATATCCAAGAGTGCATTCAAAGACATGAACCAAAAAACATATTTAACCTTTTTTCTTCCATTGCAATAGATGTATTTATTGCTGTTAGAAAAGTATAGGAGGCATCTTTGTGCCACTTCAAAAGAGGCTCCATTCATTTCAATGACATTAGCATTGTTTAACTGCAGGTTTGACGGCTTATGTCTTAACATTGAACAACTTACTCACACTTTTCTTTGCCATTTCTTTTGTTATGCTTCTCCATTCTTTTGGGACATCAGCAGGCTTTGCTTTATACTCCTTTGCAAATTCTTCATTAAATGTAGTCAGCACGTACTTCCAGTAGTCAGAGGCTTCAATACTGGGATCTGGGGGAATGTTCCAGTCAGGGTAGAATCTCCGATAGTCTTTATAGGGATGCCACTCCCCCTTTGTGTCACTATTCCTGAATTTGGTTTCGCTGAATACATTAGAGGTGCACACATTCTCGGTTAGTTTCTCGTTACTTACATGTCTGTACCTACCCAGCCCTTGTGGTCGATGCACTGATGCGTGGTGCTCTTTGTGGTCCTGGCCTCCTGCCTCACAGGGGACCTTGCAGAACGGACACTGCTTTCCACAACCAAACATCCTCTTGAACAGCTCGTCCTGCGGCTTGAATGGCAGATTGATAAGTTTCTTCTCAACATCACAACCTTGAGAAAATTCAGCCCTTAGAGCAACGGCCAGATCTTTCACATGATCCTGGAGATATTGAGCAAACTCCTTATTGTTTGAATTCTTTAGAAACAGCACAGCTCCTAACTCCTCCTCCCTGGAGATCACAAGGTCCTTATCCAGGTTGCTGCAGATCCTCTGGATAAACCATGAGGTGGTTTGGTGTCAGCTGTTTCTTTCCGGGCATTTCCAATAGCTGCTTCAATTTTTGTTGTTATTGTTTCAAGACGTTGGACTTGTAAATTCCCTATTTTGGCATCTTTTGAAAATGTCTGAACAATATGATTCGATATCCAATTCTTTACAAATTTACCATAGTTTCTATGGTACAACACATAGATTTGAAAATTATCTTCATCTAGAATGTGCTTTAAAAGCGAGAACTGGAAAAATGACCGGGAACTGTATTCCAAAGACTGTCCACCAGTCAACATTTCATCTACAACGTCAACAAAGCCCTTGGGATAGACATACTCCCTCACTGCAGGCTTGAGGCAGCGCTCAATGAATTCTTCAGCTGTTTTTCTGCATTGATCCTTCTCATGGTAAAGATCAATGAAGTTTGAACAGTACTGAGGTCTACATTTTTCCAGAGCTTTCTTGGGGTCATTTTTTTCATTGAAGTGCTCATGCATCTTCTGAAATTCCCTGGCAGCGTAGCCACAGATATGGAGCTTTAGATCGAGTTCAAATTGGCTGTTGGTCTTCAGAGTCTCTACATTTTCCAGCTTTTTGTCAATTATTTGCAGTAACTCTCTTATGTCGTTATCATGATAATCTGCTTTATCTGATGTTTGCTGCGATACAAACTGCTGACATATTTGTATTTCATTTGCCATCTCAGTTGCTTTGTTTTCCGGTTCTTTTCTTTCAGGTTTCCCTGACAACATCGTCAACCTATTCCTCCACATAGACCAAAGACCTGGCTTCTCATTTACTTTCTGGCTGTGGAACTGCTTCTCTGTTGCAATAAAGCGTGTTTGTACACAACTTTTTCACCTCACTTAATTCCTTCTGAACTTGACTGCCGTGCCTTTCTAAATTTATCCTCAATTTATTCAGTATGTCTGATACAATATCTCGTGTCTCTAAACATTGAAACTTCAGTTCAGAAACTGTCTGATTCCACATTGTTTCAAATTCTTTCTCCAGCTGCACTTCAGATAAAGGGCTTTT
>NW_024474765.1:0-1000 GCF_017654505.1 Polyodon spathula
TCTTTTCTTACACTCATCAAGTAGGCACAGTACTTTCCGTTCAATTGTGGCTCTATATTTTTCACGAATAGCGTTAATTTTTTTCTTCTCTTTGTGTATAGCAATGTTGGTCTCGCAGTTGTTTTTCACAGAGTTTTCAATTTCTCTCCTAAGACTTTTAATGCTGTTCACAAAGCCTTCTCCGTGCTTTTCCACTAGATGAACATTTCCATTCTTTTTCTTGTAATAATTAGCCAGTTTCTCCTGAATTTTGTTGTCTTGCTTTGCCAATTCGGAAGATGCCTCAGCTGTTAAACTGCCCATAAAGTCGTCGTAGTTTGAGCTGCAGAGGTTAGAAATCCTTGTCTCAGCATTTGCTAGCCAGGTATACATGTCCTTCCGGAAGTCCCATTCCCAGTTATTAAACTCAACACAGAGATTACTGTAAGCCTCAGCCACTAGACTATTTCTGAAGCTGAAGATGAAATTCTCATATTTAACTGCTTTCCACAAACTTCCCACCCATTCCAAGAACTCTGTAATTTGTGCAGGAGGCTTTTGGTCACTGCAGCTTTTTAAGAGCTCAATCAAGCTCTTCTTGAACTCATACACAGTCTCACTGTAGCCGGTGTTCACTGGTGCCATTGGAGGGTTACCATGCCACAGGTCTGGGATGTACCAGTTATTGTTCTCTGCATCATACTCCATTATATCGGTGAATTTTCTGTTGGGTCCCTTCTCCATTCTGGAAGCTGCCTGTGTCATCTCATTCAGCTGTTCTAAAAGCATTTTCCTGTCCCACATGTTTTTGTCATGAGCAGACACGTCCCCCACATTCTGGTGCACAAAGTGACAGTTTGGTTTCTTCCCCACTTCCTTCATTCTAAGAAAGGCGTGCACCACGATCTGTAGGATATCCTTCATCTCTGTGGAGTTCTCCATTGCAATGTTTATTATGGTGACATCACTCAATCCAACGACCAGTGTTGCAAGCTCATTGTCATGTTCATAGCTGTCTTCT
>NW_024474766.1:0-1000 GCF_017654505.1 Polyodon spathula
AGTTGTGCCAACTCTGGAGATTTGAGACCTTCAGTGTCAATTACCAAGATAAAATCACACTTTAGCTCTTCAAGATCCTCTTTGACTCTGATTAACAGCATGAAGGCTCCTCTCGTGCATCTACCACTGCTAACTGCAAACTGAACCCCAAACATTGTGTTGAGGAGGGTAGACTTCCCAGTGCACTGGACTCCCAACACTGTTACAACCAGCACCCTGCTCTTATGTTGGACTTTCTCATGGAGCTTTGTTAGAACATTGGTCACCCACCTTACAGGGATATTTGATGCATCTCCATCCACCAGTTCAAGGGGGTAGCCATCCAACAACAGATCTGCCCCCAAACTGGGAAGATGTTCAAACTGCTTACAATATTTCTTATAGTCAGTATGGTAGCATGCAGCTTCATAAAGCTGCCCCATTTCACGCATGAAATGCTCAATTCCTAAAGAGCTGTTAGATATTTGTCGATCCAGGAATGCAATTATGTCTTTGTTCTCTGACAACTTGCAACTCTTTTCTTTGTATTCTTCACGAAGACCAGAAAGCTTTTTTCATGCCTTAACATCCAAGTTCATTCTCATCCACTTTAGAAAATAGGATCGTTCTTGTTTGCTTTCAGTGGATATGGCAGAGATGAAACACTGCATTGCTTCAGACAAATCATAACTCATTTGTTGTTATCTCAGTTTCTGTATTTCTTTTTGGAGTTTATTCTTATACTTTTCAATAGGCTGGTCTCCTGCCTTCTGTAGTCTGCACTCCTCCTTTTCTATTTTAGCCAGCTCCTTCCAAAGCTTCCCTTGCAATGGCAACTGATTCTCTTTATATCGCACCACATCGATGCTAGATGTGATTTCTGCAGCACTTCTCTTAGCGTTCTGACATTCAGTGCAGTCTTCATCTACAGAGATCCCCAATTCATGTGCTACAGTAGACATGTCTTCAATAGTCATTTTTTGTTGACAGTTTTCCATGATTTTATTCATAGTTAAGCGCA
>NW_024474767.1:0-3000 GCF_017654505.1 Polyodon spathula
GTTTTGACACGAAGTCTGCATCATTGATTTGCTGTTTCTTCAATAGGATCCGATTTCTACTTAATTTTAAATTGGATGCTAAGTCTTTCAGAGAGTTTGTGTGTTTCTCTGTATTCTTTGGAAAATGTGCAACCAAAAACAATTGGGCTTTAATATTTCCTGCAGAGGACAAGAGATTGTACTCGCTCTCTGCAATACTGTCTAAAAATATGAAGACTGCCAAGGATGTTTGACATAAAGTGGAAAACTGTTTCTGAAAGGAAAGGAGATTTCCACGAAGGTTGGCAACAGCTACAGGTTCTGAAAAGATGTCCAAGTTGTTCTTTCCACAAGGAAGGTACCAACCTATTTCCACTAGACCGTTTGCAATTCCATATTACGATGGATAAAGACATCATGGTACTGCTGGGGGTTGCCGAGAACCTGATTCAGAATCTGAGACTTTGATAAACTGCAGTCACCCAGCCTGACAAAAGAGATCACTGGCATGGCAGTGCTGACTATACTGTCTTCTACAAACCCTTTCGAGTCGGCTAATGAACGGGGTCTAAACTTCTTCACAATGTCTCGCATGGCCCACAGCATTAATGTACACTGGCTGGTGCTGCAGTCGGGGAGCAAGAGAGGTACAGCAAACTGGCACATCGACATTTTTAACATCATTTCCTGCTGCAGGAAGCTATCTGAGCACAGAAAGAGTGCTGTTACGAGATCAAGTGGATTGATTGTATTACTCTCTTGATCATCATTACTATCAATAAGTTCAAGAACACTATCAGGGTCTTGCAATTTCGAGTCTGTATCTGTCTCAGCAGCACTGCACCTGGTACTCCGAGCTGTCACATTTACCATCATTAGTCTTTTCAGAAAGCACCAGGGAAGTTTTAGTGACTGAATCGGTTCATCAGTAATACTCTCTGATCCGATCTCAAGAACAGTACTCAATGTAATCCTGCCTGGGAAGCAGTTCTCCAGGCCCAGCTTGCACAGCTTCTAGAGATATTTCTGAAAGGGAAGCAGTAACAGGTATCTACTTAGCTTAAGTATTTAAGATGGCTCCCGATGCACCCACATGGACCTCTCAGAACTACAGTTCCCATCATCCTCCTACTCACATATGTAACAGATGGATTTACCAATGAACAAGAGGATGATGGGAAATGTAGTTCCGAGAGGTCCATGCAGATACATGAGAAGACATCAAGGCAGGGAATGCAATTTAAAAGTTTAAAAAAGTGGTCAAAATTAAAACACACACCTTACGTAAACAGTTGTAGCAACACATGGGAACACGTAACACAATCAAATAAAAAGGTCCTCATGTACCCTTTAAATTCAACTGCAAAGCAATACCCCTCTAGCACTACTGCATGAGAGTTTATGTCTGTCCTTGAGAATCACAATCTTTAAAAGGAGATCAAAACACATCTAGGTGTAATTGTCTCTTTCTTCTGATTAAATGGAGCCCCCTGGGTTTAAGTGCAGCATGTAACCATTCTATACGGAGTCAGTATGTTGTAGGATATACGGATTTGCAAACCCTGTTGAAGTCAGTCAGTTCCACTGTTATATAATAGTGTATGAAATACAAGACAGTGGTCTACTTGAGCTGGAATGAGACAAAAAGGAAGTAGAGATAACCTATGAGGCTAATACCCTGCATTGCAGAGAACTGATCCTTACTTGTACAGGCAGATGTTGAAACAGGCGTGCTCTGGGTCCCATTCTCCAGCACTGTGGTGACTGTGAAGCTGTACTCTCTCCCAGGTCTCAGCTCAGAGATCAGAGTGGAATTGGAGACTGCAGTGGTCGTGTCTTGGTCACTCTCAGAGCGGCAGAAAGTTATTTTAAAGCTGTGTGGGATCCCATCTATACCAAGAGGAGTGGCCCAGCTCAGAGAGACAGAGTCACTTCCTACTGACTCGTTCTTTATCTGTCCAGGAGGAGATGGTTCTGGAATAGAAAAGAGAATTGATGCAACGGCAAAGTAGATTGAGAGACTGCTATTCAAAAGAATATTTATAAATAAATAACTTTTACTTGTGCAGACAGCTGCTGAAACAGGCGTGCTCTGGGTCCCATTCTCCAGCACTGTGGTGACTGTGAAGCTGTACTCTCTCCCAGGTCTCAGCTCAGACATGACAGTAGAATTGGAGGGTGCAGTGATGGAAAGAATGTTGTCCTCTACAAAGCTTGAAGAGGTAACTTTAAAACTGTGAGGGATCTCGTCCATACTGGCAGGACTGCCCCAGCTCAGAGAGACAGAGTTGCTTCCCACTGAGTCTATCTTTATCTCTCCTGGAGTAGAAGGTTCTGGAAGAGAAAAGAGAACTGATATAACGTCACAGTAGACTGAGAGACTAATATTCAGAAGAGTTGTAAATAAATATTTCTTACTTGTACAGAGAGATCTTGAAGCAGGCATGCTCTGAATCCCTTGAGCAGTAGAGGTGACAGGCGACGTGTCTGCTGGACCCTGAGGTTTGTCCTGGTCTTGAGGGTTTGGGATGATGGGTGTAGCGTCCAGAGAACTCTGAGCTCGGCACTCCTCTGGTGTCCTCAGCAAAGTGAGTGATTTGGCTGACCTGCGTTTTCTTCATTTCTACCTGGAGTTCAGCCTCTTGGGCCCTCTCACCTGGCACGCTCTTCTCTGAGGAGATATCCGAGGTTCCTGCAGGAACATATTACACAGTGACTGAATTACAGGCATACCTTGCATCTGAAGGAAGAGCAAAATCTAGTGCATTGCTTGCAGTAACAACCTAGGGCAGGGTTTTTGAGTGAGGGCAGTTAAGAAATCAGAGGACTGAATGCAGTTGACGCTTCAGGCACAGAAGTTTGTCCTCAGTGGTCATACTATAAAGTAATAGCTAACACAAACAGGTTTCATGCAAAACCTCATTTAAAGTTTTTATGGAGACGGTCCATTATTTGTTAACACATTGCAACTATATTGGAAATAAACAAGTGGTGACCCTTATATATGGACCTTCATATTGT
>NW_024474768.1:0-6814 GCF_017654505.1 Polyodon spathula
TCATTTCAACATTTTTAATAACAGATGTACTGGATGCCACGCCTACCCTATATACACATGAAGTTACATACCTGCAATTTGAAAGCGATACTGTACGCTGTGTGCTAACCGGACTCTCACATCATCATATGATAAGGAAACTTTAGTGTATGAAGCAGGTGTGTGTTTATAATATGTAGCATTTCTGCTCTTAGGAATTTGTAGACAAAAAGCCTGTTTAAACCAAACCAATTCTCATAGGCAGAGTTTCCATGCAGTTTAGAGAATGTGACAAAGCAGCACATACCAGCACATTCCTCACACTGTAGGACAGGCACGGCCAGAAAATGGTGCAACTTTAACCTCCATTTCTCAATTCTTATTGGTAAATGAATCTACATGTTGCAAGAATAATAATAATAAATAAACATTACAGGATTCAACAACAAAATGAAAAACCTCTCTCTCTCTCTCTCTCTCTCTCTCTCTCGTATAATCGCTGCACCTGATCCAACCACACAGCTGAATAACAGCTTAAAGATGTTACTGAATTAAAAAGTGAATCTACTGTAACTGGAGCACAGCAACAACCAAGAACTGCATTCCCCCACCACCAGTATCAGAAACAGCAGGTAATACATATATTCATCTCCATAAATAACACAAATTGCTTTTTCTGTACAGAACAGCACTAACTTTTCTTATTTTGTGGTTTAATCTTCGGAAATGAAGTGAATACCTGATACACTCCCTGCTGAAGAAGCTCAAATTCTCCACACCTTGTCCTCTGCAGGTCTTCATGAACAATGGCACAGTGTGCAAAAACTCTGTTTCTATCAGACACCAGAAACGAAACTTGGAAGCACATCCGAAGACCTCTCTTCCAGAATAACACGTGACTTCTTGTAAGCAGAGTTATAATAACTGCATGACTGTGTTTAGAGATACTGTGAGTCGACATGCATTTGTTCAACATTATCTGCTCTACACAATCTTGTTGGAATTGAATTCTTGGATGGGATTTATAAAACACACGCAATGGCATTAATACACAATTAATACGTGATTTGGGGGGGGGGGGGAGCAATGTCTCTGTGCGCTTTAGCCCTTGATGCATATGTAATTCTGTATATGCATATGTAATTCTGGGGCGTTTCTGAATGAAACCGCTAACATTGGGAGGGGATTTTGCAAGTGAGGTCTATGAAATATTCAGTCTATTTATTAAAGCTGCCGGTAATTCGTACTTGCTTCATTATTTTAAGAACTCTGAAAAGCAGCCGTTAATTTTCTGCAGTCAGACAGCAGGCTATATAAAAGGCAAGGTGATGTGGGAGACTTGTCTGCAGCAAGGAAGAGACATTGTTTCCAAGGAAAAATAAACATTTAATAACATTTTGCTAATAGGTCATTTTTTTAACCCTTCTGATCAAGTCTTTTTGTAAATTACGGTTTATAATACCGGTACCATATTGTTTTGCAAACTCCGATTTTCAATACACGTAAAAAGGGTTCTTAGAAGCACCTATAAAGGTCTCCTCACAGTGGCAAAACAAGGGTCTAACGAGAGCCTTTACTTCCTAGAGAAAAAAAAAAAAAAAAAAAAAAACGTGGAGGAGATTAAGATGGAACGATATTCCGAGGAGCATGAAAGAAAGTCTCCTATGCTTCTATAGGGCTCATCCTCCACCGTTATTTTAGTAATGCCTAGAGAATGTATTTTTTGTAATATGGCATTCTGGTATCTAACAATACTGGTTTAGGCAGTATTGTTAAATTAGAGTTGAAAAGAAAACGTTAAAAAAAGGATAGAGGGACAGATGACGCAGTTAGTTTGTAGCTAAAGAAGGTAGGCCTACAGTTTTGACCATATATACCGTACAGATGAGTTTTAAAATCATACATAGAGTAAAACATACAGACACACACATAAGAAATAGGACGGTTGTAACTGCATGACTTTGAGAAGACGTAATTAAACTGAAGTTTAATAAACTGTATTATTGCTGAACATATTGCAGCACAGCAATGTTAGGATTATCCACCCGTTTCTGCCATGGATGTAAGTAAATAAAACGTACTGTTTCTGAAGTTTGAAAAGTCTATACGCCTGGAATTATTCTATACAAAATAAGAAGTTGAACTAATATGCGAATACTGGAGGTATAAGCAACCTAGTATAAACTCTGAAGGGGTGCATGTGTTTATTAAGAAGCCATCGCACATTCAGTATTTTATTAATCTGTCATGGTCTTGCATTTCGAGCTTGTAACACGTCTTCATTTGTGGGCATTTAAATTGGCTGATTGCGGATTTGCCTGCTTTACCCAATTAGTCTTATAAAACAGGTCGTTATTTTAATGGTGATTGCAGCCGTGCCGAACATTCGCTTTACGGGCTTTTATTTATTTATTTAGGTCGGTTTTTCCCCTTTATAAATTTGGGCCTGTGTCTTTGATAGTGAATTTGAGTCAAAACGTTTGTCCAAAAAAACAAAAAACACAAAACCCCACAATTTCTTAACTGTCGAGCTAATGAAGTATTATAAACAAGCCCCCTGCATTATAAACTAAATATTATAAACATGCCCCCTGGGCTTTACATAAGCGACTAGCACAATTGTAAGACACTGCCTGCACGGGCAAGCCCATTTCCGCAGATTCTAAACCAGGTCAACTTATTCACGTGATTTACTGGAAAGCTCCTCTCCTTGCTTCAGTCCGACTTAAAAATAAAAAAAACAGCTTTCCATGATATCGAAACTGAAAGCAAGCCCTTCCAAAGCCCCTCTGTCCGCTGGTTTGGATGGAGGGGATTGAGATGATACCATTTTTTGAAATGTTGTTTATGATTTAGTGCAATAAAAGAAAAACAAAGGTGTAAAACATATTTACAGAAGGTACGGTTTAATTCCAGGCTGGAGGTTTTTTTTAGAATATATCGTTACCTGCATCACTCATATGGACGTCACCCCCCAGCGACAGCGAGTGGAAGCGACAGCGAGTGGGAGAAGTACAGGCGTGGAAAAGTACAGAGCAGTTTCGAAGCAGTTGGAAGGCAGGTTGACGGCTGCAGAAGAAACTAAACTTCAAAAAAAAAAAAAAACCTCAACATGGTCTTCAAGCCTGTAATCTGTGACACCTGCTTGATGTGGGAAATCCGAGAAAACCCAGCGGAGCTAAACCAAGTGTGCGTAAAGTGCCGCGCGATCCAGGATTTGCATAAACTAGTAAATATGCTAGAAATGGAGCTGGAAGAAGTGAGACAGCAACAGGATCTTGAGGAACTGGCACACCCACAATTCATGGAAGTCTGCATCACCCCTAACAGACTGAAAGCCACCAGGGAGATAGAAGGTCAGAACAGCTGGGTTCAGGTAGACAGAAGCAGGGAAAAAAAGAAACTTTGTCAAACACAACCACCAGAAATCAAAACAACCAACAGATTTGAGTCACTTCAGAATTTTGATGAGCAGAACCAACAACAAGAGAATGAAAGGAACAACATCCAGGACCCTATTGACAGTGGTGACCAGACAGCAAAAAGAAGGGAGGTCATGATTGTTGGGGACTCCATATTGAGAAACACAGCAAGTTCAATTTGCAGTTTGGACCCCCTTACTACAACAGTGTGCTGCCTTCCAGGAGCCTCGGTCAAGCACATCACTGAGAACGTGGACAGGCTCCTAGAACGAACAGGAGACGACCCGGTAGTAGTCGTCCACATCGGTACAAACAACATTGGAAGAGACAGACCAAAATCCCTGCAAAACAAATTCAGAGAGCTAGGAAGGAAATTAAAAGAGAAAACCAAAACTGTGGTATTTTCTGGTATACTACCCGCACCTTGCAAAGGACCATATGGACAGCTGGAAATAATTAATCAAAACGCATGGCTGAAGACGTGGTGCACACGGGAAGGCTTCACCTATCTTGATCATTGGACCACATTCTACAACGAGGACTATCTGTATAGACGGGATGGACTGCATTTAAATAACAAGGGAACTAGTCTACTCGGAGAAAAGATCCTCGAGCAGGTTCAGAAGCATTTAAACTAGAAAGGAAGGGGGGAGAAATCAACAAAAAAACAGAAGGGAGACCGCATCAAAACAAGAACAACAACTCAGGTAAGACAACCATTAAATGTATTTATCTAAATGCTAGAAGTATCAGAAACAAAATTCTAGAACTTGAAGCTACTGCACTAACAGGTAACTATGATGTGATAGGTGTTACAGAAACGTGGTTATCTGAGAGTGATGGGGACGAATATAATATTTGTGGGTATACACTGTATAGGAAAGACAGGCAGGACAGAAGAGGAGGAGGGGTAGCGCTATACATAAGAAACAGTCTTGAAGCCCAGGTGTTAAACCTGGACAAAGAAAATAAAACCGAATCAATATGGGTCAGAATAACGGACAAAATAGGGCATAATAATAGGAGCATGCTATAGACCGCCAGATTCAGACGGTGAGCACAATAATCTGTTATACAATGACATTAGAAATGTGTGTAGCAAAGGAGAAGCCATACTAATGGGGGATTTCAACTTCCCCCAAATAAAATGGGAAAACCCGGTGGGTAGCGCGAAGGATGAAATAGAAATGGTGGAAATGACAAATGACTGCTTCCTAACACAATTTGTGAAGGCACCGACTAGAGGGGAGGCATGCCTTGATTTAGTCTTTTCAAATAACGAAGATAGAATAACTAAAACAGAGGTCAGAGAACCACTGGCAAACTCAGACCACAACATGGTCTCATTTGAAGTGTTTTTTAAAACCCCAAAAGTAATGCCTAAAGCTAAGGTTTACAATTTTAGAAAAGCAAACTATGAAGGTATGAAACAGAGACTAACAGAAGTAGATTGGAGTAAAATAGAGAAAACACCCACAGAAGAAGGATGGTTGTTCTTCAAAAATGTAGTACTAGAGGCGCAAAACAATTATATCCCTAAAGTAGACAAATCTAAATGTAAAACTAAATTGCCAAAATGGTTTAATAGATCAATTAAAAAAATATTCAGCGAAAAAAGGCACTTTACAGAGCATTAAAAAAGGACCAAAAAGAAAGTACGCAGAAAGAGTACACAGAACTGCAAACGCAAGTCAAAAAGGAAGTTAGAAAGGCCAAGAGAGAAATAGAAATGAACATTGCTAAGGGAGCTAAAACCAATTCCAAAATGTTTTTCCAATATTACAACAGCAAGAGAACATTCAAAGAGGAGATTAAATGTTTAAGAGATACAAATGGCAAAATCATAGAGGAAGAAAAAAAAATAGCAAATATGTTAAATGATTACTTTTCACAAGTTTTTACAAAGGAAGATACTGACAACATGCCCCACATGTCATCCAGTTCCTATCCAGTTTTAAATAACTTTAGCATAACTGAGGCAGAAGTGTTAAAGGGACTAGGAGCTCTTAAAATAAACAAATCCCCTGGGCCGGATGAGATCCTCCCAGTAGTACTCAAAGAAATGAAAGAAGTAATTTACAAACCGCTAACCAAGATCATGCAGCAGTCTCTTGACACAGGGGTGGTACCGACAGACTGGAAAATTGCAAACGTAATACCGATCCACAAAAAGGGAAACAAAACTGAACCAGGTAACTACAGACCAGTAAGCCTGACTTCTATTATATGCAAACTTATGGAAACTATAATAAGATCTAAAATGGAAAATTACCTATATGGTAACAGGGTACTGGGAGACAGTCAACATGGTTTTAGGAAAGGGAGATCGTGCCTAACTAACTTGCTTGATTTTTTTGAGGATGCAACAACGATAATGGATAATTGCAAAGCATATGACATGGTTTATTTAGATTTCCAGAAAGCTTTTGACAAAGTCCCGCACAAAAGATTAATTCTCAAACTGAACGCAGTTGGGATTCAAGGAAACACATGTACATGGATTAGGGAGTGGTTAACATGTAGAAAACAGAAAGTACTGATTAGAGGAAAAACCTCAGAATGGAGTGTGGTAACCAGTGGTGTACCACAGGGATCAGTATTAGGTCCTCTGCTATTCCTAATCTACATTAATGATTTAGATTCTGGTATAGTAAGCAAACTTGTTAAATTTGCAGACGACACAAAAGTAGGAGGAGTGGCAAACACTGTTGCAGCAGCAAAGGTCATTCAAAATGATCTAGACAAGATTCAGAACTGGGCAGACACATGGCAAATGACATTTAATAGAGAAAAGTGTAAGGTACTGCACGCAGGAAATAAAAATGTACATTATAAATATCATATGGGAGATATTGAAATTGGAGAAGGAATCTATGAAAAAGACCTAGGAGTTTTTGTTGACTCAGAAATGTCTTCATCTAGACAATGTGGGGAAGCTATAAAAAAGGCTAACAAGATGCTTGGATACATTGTGAAAAGTGTCGAATTTAAATCAAGGGAAGTAATGTTAAAACTGTACAATGCACTAGTAAGACCTCATCTTGAATATTGTGTTCAGTTCTGGTCACCTCGCTATAAAAAAAGATATTGCTGCTCTAGAAAGAGTGCAAAGAAGAGCGACCAGAATTATTCCGGGCTTAAAAGGCATGTCATATGCAGACAGGCTAAAAGAATTGAATCTGTTCAGTCTTGAACAAAGAAGACTACGTGGCGACCTAATTCAAGCATTCAAAATTCTAAAAGGTATTGACAGTGTCGACCCAAGGGACTTTTTCAGCCTGAAAAAAGAAACAAGGACCAGGGGTCACAAATGGAGTTTAGAAAAAGGGGCATTCAGAACAGAAAATAGGAGACACTTTTTTACACAGAGAATTGTGAGGGTCTGGAATCAACTCCCCAGTAATGTTGTTGAA
>NW_024474769.1:0-9000 GCF_017654505.1 Polyodon spathula
GCTGACACCCTGGGATCCTTCAAGAAGCTGCTTGATGAGATTTTGGGATCAATAAGCTACTAACAACCAAACGAGCAAGATGGGCCGAATGGCCTCCTCTCGTTTGTAAACTTTCTTATGTTCTTATGTTCTTATGTTCTTAAAAAGCCCAAACTGATCATATTTAATTTCAATTTTATTGAATCCCCCCCCCCCCCCCCCTCCAGGCTATGTCAGAACTACCTTAGAAGAAAAGAACAAGACGGTAGGCTTCAACTTGTGGAATGGCCAGCACAGTCTCTAGACTTAAACCCCATCGAGCTGGTTTGGGATGAACTGGACAGAAGGGTGAAAGCAAAGCAACCCACAAGTGCAACACATTTGTGGGAACTTCTGCAACAGTGTTGGAAAGAACTTTCCGAACAATATTTGATTTCCATTGTAGAAAGAATGTTATATCTGCAAAAGGTTTGTGCTTTGAGGAATCAAATTTAGAATAAATTTCGTTAAACAAAACGATTCCATGATTTCTTTTTTTTATCTCCAATTGTTTATTTGTTCTATGCTTTAATTTCAGAGTACATTGAGACATTAAACTGCGTAAATTTCAATAAAAACTGAAAAAATTGAGGTGTTCTAAAACTTTTGACCGGTAGTGTATCAAAACCTCTCTTTCTTCATAAGTGAAGCTGCACAAGCATCTGTAGCGATCTTAGTTAACGCAGACAGGCGCAATACACAGTGCGAGGCAATCCACACACAGGCGGAGGGCGGGCGCAAACCCGGGACCTCTCGCACAGAAGCATAGCACCGATACCGCTGTACAAAAGAGCCGGTTCCTTTGCAAGGAACGTATAACAGGCTTCTGTCTTCGTATGTGAATACGTCACCTACCAGCCCTGCTGCTGCCTTCCCCCGTGCATGCTACACTCTCCCCTGCCAGCCTCAAGTTCGCCCCGGACTTGCTCACCAGGCTACAGTCCGACGAATGTGTGCCAGGGTACCTGCATCCACTTCTGACACTAATGTAGCGATCGAGGTTCCCGCAGGCAGGCACATCACACAGGGCGAGGCAATCCACACACAGGCGGAGGGCGGGCGCGAACCCATGACCCCTCACACTCCAGCATAGCACTGATACCGCTGTACAAAAGAGCCGGCTCTGCGGTGGTTTGAGGTAAAAAGACATCCGCAAAGAGTTAAAGTTATTAGAGGTATTTGAATTGTATCCAACGTGTTTAAATACTGAGAGGGTGAATTGCGGAAAGAGATGACAATACCGGCAACATGTCATTTCTTGCAAAACTGATAAACTGTGTACTGCGTTTGCCCGGGCATGACCAAATGATTTTAGCTCAGAAATCAACGAAACGCCTGTCTGAAAGGGGTAGGATGTACCGAGTTTGGCCTTTTAAAGTTCTTTTTAATAATTTTTTTTCACAATTCAACACATTTATGTGACTAACTGATAACAGATTGGGTTATCTAAAATTGTAAACATATACGATTTTGTGGGTGAAGTACAGTTTGCCTTTTCATAGTGATTTGTGCAGTAGGTAATCAGTCTGACGATGTACCACTTTATGGCCCTACACCGGTCAGAAATGTTATTAATAAAGCAAGTGCCATTTTATAGGGTATTTTGCCGGTTGTATCAAACTACAAACGCAGTAACAATGTACCCATTTATCAGATTTGATTAGATCGTAAATATGGTCCAGGTGCAAATAACCCTAATACCAGCAATGGTAGAGGGTGTGTTTTATTTACAGGAACGCAGTCCAAAGCAACAAAAAAATGCAAATCCTAAGTCCCAATAGAGCGAGTCCCTCTCAGTTCGGGGTGTGGAAAGTGCAGGTGCTCAGGTGCTGACGTGTCCAGTTCTGTTGTGCAGGGTGTGTGGAGTCCAAGGTGAAAGTGCTGGCAGTAGTGCGGCAGCTCCTTGTTGTGATGACTCACTCCGACCCCGGTCCTGACAGTAAACAAACCAAAAACACGTAGCAAGCAAACAAACAAACAAACGGCTCAGCAACCCAGGTTCAGTATTACCTCCAAAAGCCCTGCACTTGCACAATGACAGCCCTTATATACCAGGAGACTCCACCCCATGATCAGCGCAGTTCAGCACACCTGCCAGTTGTCTAATGCAGCACAGCTGATCACAGTAATCTTGTCCCCTAATATGGTCATTCCGCCCTGCACCAAGATGGCCGACTTCCTTTTCTGCCCCTCTCTCCAAGCCGGTCTGTCTCAGTACAGGCGTGCAAGTACCTCTGCTTAGCGCCCTCTTGGGTCGGGAGGGAGATTACAGCTCAGATCCTCTCGCTGTCTGTCACAGAGACAACACCCCTACAGAAAGTGGAGCAGTCCACCTGTTGTGAAACGTTAGAGTCCAATTTAAGAGGCCAGAATTATAAATCAAGATTTGTGTATAAAACCTTAAATAGAGGTTTTGCATGAAACTGTTTCTGTTAGCTATTATTAGTATAGTATGACCATCGAGGACAAACTCTTGTGTCTGTAGCTTCAACTTCATTCAATCCTCTGATTTCTTAACTGCCCTGTAGCAGGGGGAGATCTGTGCTGACTCTGCTGGCTTGTTCATAGTGCTGCAGGAAGAAGGCAGCAGTCGTCCAATAACCGCCTGTGGGTCATGGCAGTGACACAGGGAGGGGGGAAAGGGGGTGTGTGGACTTTCCCTCTCTCTGAGTGGCTGGGAGGCGGGTCTTGGGGAGATTGTTAGCCCTATAACATAACGCTCTACTGTTTCCTCAGCTCTGCTCTTTTAGACGCGCTGAGTGTGTGGAAGTGCTGGTCCAGGACCGAGAACCAGCCGGGAGAAAAGAAACCGGAGAAAGAAATTGAAAAAACAAAAGAAAGATAGTGATAGTGGGGAACCCTTGTTCAGACCCCCGAAATATTGTTTATAGCAGGCTGAGGGAGCCGCTAGAGTAGGTTGGTGATCCGGGTCGTGCGGGTAGCGACGACCGGGATAACGCTGCCAAGTTCAGCACTTTTTATTTGCAGTTTTATTACTGTTTTTTTTTTCCTTTTTCCTTTCGCCTTCTGTTTTCATTATTATTTTGAGCATCTGTGAGTGCGCCCGCATTCAATTTGTTTACCAGCCTTGGTATTCCCGTGGTGCTGTCTATCATAGACAGGCCACGGACAACAGTGCCCTCTGCAGGTAAAAAGAAATCCCTACCTCAGAATAAAACTGGGCACCTGTGTGGTGATTCAAGTACACCTGTTCTGTCTCCCGTGTCAGTGAATTACCCACCACCCTTCTACATGCCCTCACTCAAAAACCCTGCCCTAGGTTGTTACTGCAAGCAGTGCACTAGATTTTGCGCTTGCTTCAGATGCAAGGTATGCCTGTAATTTAGTCACTGTGTAATAGCTCCCTGCAGGAACCTCTGAGATGTCATCAGAGAAGAGCGTGCCAGGTGAGAGGGCTCAAGAGGCTGAACTTCAGGTAGAAATGAAGAAAACGCAGGTCAGCCAAATCGTTCACTTTACTGAGAACACCAGACTAGTATCCAGCTCAGAGAGAACTCTGGAAGCTACACCCATCGTCCCAAACCCTCAAGACCAGGACAAACCTCAGGGTCCAGCAGACACGTCTCCTGTCACCTCTACTGCACCAGCACACAATATCCCTGAGATTACAGGAGACACGCCTGTCACATGTCCATCAGATACATCATCTGTCATCTCCACTCCTCTGGACTCTACAGTTCCGGAGGATCCAACAAACAGTCCATCCACTGCCCCCGCGTCTGTGACCCCTCCTGGAGAGATAAAGATAGACTCAGTAGATATTGACTCTGTCTCTCTGAGCTGGGGAAGACCTGGCAATATGGATGAGATCCCACACAGCTTTTACATTATCTACGCTAGCTCTGATGAGAGTGACCAAGATATGACCACTACTGCACCCTCTAATTTTACTGTCATCTCTGAGCTGAGACCTGGGAGAGAGTACAGCTTCACAGTTACCACAGTGCTGGAGAATGGGACCCAGAGCACTTCCTTTTTCTCTCATTCCAGCTCAAGTATGTCTTGTATTTCGTACATTTGTGATGATACACGAATCACATGTGATGGAGAAAAGGCTCTGACGCTTGACCTAGAGAGTAACAGTTAGTATCATTTTAAAGAATTGTTTCAAGGGCCAAACGGGAATTAATTGATGCAAGCCTTTGATAAAAAGAGTCTATCAACCCCTCACCCCCCCTCCGCCACCCCCCAGTGTCTGAAAATTGACACTAAAATTATGCAACAGTGGAACTGACTGACTTCAACACGGATTGCAAATCCCTATATCCTACAACATACTGACTCCGTATAGAATGGTTACATGCTGCACTAAACCCAGGGGGCTCCATTTAATCAGCAGAAACAGAAACAGTTGCACCTGGATATGTTTTTATCTCTATTTAAAGGTTGTGATTCTCAAGGACAGACATAAACTCTCATACAGCAGTAATAGAGGGGTTATTGCTTTTTAAACTTCAGGCAATTTGTTGTCCAGTGTTGCTAGAGAATGATAAGACATCAGCTTAGAACACTTGACCGTAATTCAATAATAGCTTTTTTTTTTGTTGCTGAAATAAGAAATAAATGACTGACTTTGTCTGTCAAAATCAAACCACCTGAAGTCAGTAACAGACTAGAAGGGTGTTTGCCAAATACAGCAGGCCATGTAAGAATGCGCTCACAAACAATGCTCATACAGCTTTATTATTATTATTATTTATTATTATTATTATTATTATTATTATTATTATTATTATTATTATTATTATTATTATTATTATTATTAGTAGTAGTTATTTACTATTATTAATTATATATTTGGCAGACGTCTTTATTCAAGGCTACTTACAGGTGCTGCAGGGCATTACATCTGCAGTGTAATAGCCAGTGTCAGGCATCAACATTATAAACCAATCAGCCTACACTCAGAACACAGTTTTCTCACATTCCAATAGGAATTGAATAGGGTATTGTTGCATCTCATGTGTTCCAAATCTAGTCAACAACAAAGCATTTTTTATATGTAAAAAAAAAATGACACTCTGCTGCTCCAAAGTAAGCTAAGTGTATACCTGTTACTGCTTCCCTTTCAGAAACATCTCTAGAAGATGTGTTGTGCAAGCTGGGACTGGAGAACTGCTTCCCAGGCAGGATTACATTGAGTACGGTCCTTGAGATCGGATCAGAGAGTATTACAGATGAACCGATTCACAGTCACTAAAGAAACTTCCCTGGTGCTTTCTGAAAAGACTAATGAATGTAAATGTGACAGCTCGGAGTACCAAGTGCAGTACTGCTGAGACAGATACAGACTTGGCATTGCAAGACCTTGATAGTGTTCTTGAACTTATTGGTAGTAATGATGCTCAAGAGAGTAATACAATCAATCCACTTGATCTCGTAACAGCACTCTTTCTGTGCTCAGATAGCTTCCTGCAGCAGGAAATGATGTTAAAAATGTCGATGTGCCAGTTTGCTGTACCTCTCTTGCTCCCCGACTGCAGCACCAGCCAGTGTACATTAATGCTGTGGGCCATGCGAGACATTGTGAAGAAGTTTAGACCCCGTTCATTAGCCGACTCGAAAGGGTTTGTAGAAGACAGTATAGTCAGCACTGCCATGCCAATGATCTCTTTTGTCAGGCTGGGTGACTGCAGTTTATCAAAGTCTCAGATTCTGAATCAGGTTCTCAGCAACCCCCAGCAGTACCATGATGTCTTTATCCATCGTAATATGGAATGTGCAAATGTTACACGGAGAATTGCACACGGTCTAGTGGAAATAGGTTGGTACCTTCCTTGTGGAAAGAACAACTTGGACATCTTTCCAGAACCTGTAGCTGTTGCCAGACTTCGTGGAGATCTTCTTTCCTTTCAGAAGCAATTTTCTATTTTATGTCACACATCCTCGGCAGTCTTCATATTTTTTGACAGTATTGCAGAGAGTGAGTGTGATCTCTTGTCCTCTGCAGGAAATATTAAGGCCCAATGCTTTTTCATTTCAAATTTTCCAAAGAAGACAGAGAAAAATGTAAACTCTCTGAAACACTTGGCATCAAAATTAAAATTAAGTGGAAAGCAGATCTTATTTAAGAAACAGCAGACCAATGATGCAGACTTTGTGTCAAAACTGTGCTTAACTATGAATAATATCATGGAAAATTGTCAACAAAAAATGACCATTGAAGGCATGTCTGCTGAAGCACATGAATTGGGGATCTCTGTAGATGAAGACTGCACTGAATGTCAGAACGCTAAGAGAAGTGCTGCAGAAATTACATCTAGAATCAACAATGTGGTGCGATATAAAGAGGATCAGTTGCCTTTGCAAGGGAAGCTTTGGAAGGAGCTGACTAAAATAGAAAAGGAAGAGTGCAGACTACAAAAGGCAGGAGACCAGCCTATTGAAGAATATAAATACAATCTGCAAAGTGAAAAACAGAAACTGAGACAACAGCAAAGCAGTAAAAATATATCTGAAGCAATGGAATGTTTCATCACTGCCATATCCAGTGAAAGCAAAGAAGAGCGATCCTATTTTCTGAAGTGGATGAGGATGAACTTGGATGTTACTGCACAAAAGAAACTTTCTGGTCTTCGTGATGAATACAAAAAAAGTGTTGCAAGTTGTCAGAGAGCAAAGTGATAGTTGTAGACCTGGATAGACAAATATCAAACAGCTCTTTAGGAATGGAACATTTCATGCGTGAGATGGGGCAGCTTTATGAAGCAGCGAGCTCCCTTCCTGACAATTCTGAATCCCGCCAGCAGTTTGAACATCTTCCCAGTTTGGGGGCAGATCTGCTGTTGGATGGCTCAAATATACCTCTAATATGGGTGACTGATGTTCTAATTGAGCTCCACAGGAAAGTCCAACACAAGAGCAGGCTGCTGGTTGTAACAGTGTTGGGAGTCCAAAGCACTGGGAAATCTACCCTCCTCAATACAATGTTTGGGGTTCAGTTTACAGTTAGCAGTGGCAGATGCACGAGAGGAGCCTTCATGCTGTTAATCAGAGTCAAAGAGGATCTTAAAGAAGAGCTGAACTGCGATTTTATCTTGGTAATCGACACTGAAGGTCTCAAATCTCCAGAGTTGGCACAACTAGAAGACAGCTATGAACATGACAATGAGCTTGCAACACTGGTCGTTGGATTGAGTGATGTCACCATTGCAATGGAGAACTCCACAGAGATGAAGGATATCCTACAGATCGTGGTGCACGCATTTCTTAGAATGAAGGAAGTGGGAAAGAAACCAAACTGTCAGTTTGTGCACCAGAATGTGGGGGACGTGTCTGCCCATGATAACAATGCAAGAGATAGGAATAAGCTTCTACAGCGGCTGAATGAGATGACACAGGCAGCTGCCAGGATGGAAAAGAAAGGAGATAACAGAAAATTCACTGATATAATGGAGTATGATGCAAAGAAAAATAACTGGTACATCCCACGTCTGTGGCATGGTAACCCTCCAATGGCTCCAGTGAACACCGGCTACAGTGAGACTGTGTATCAGTTCAAGAAGAGCTTGATTGAGGTTTTGAAAAACGTCAACAAGCAAAAACCTCCTGCACCAGTTACAGAGTTCCTGGAGTGGGTGAGGAGTTTGTGGAAAGCCGTTAAATATGAACATTTCATCTTCAGCTTCAGAAATAGTCTTGTGGCTGAGGCTTACAGTAATCTGTGTGTTGAATATAATAAATGGGAATGGGACTTCCGGAAGCACATGTACAACTGGTTGGCAAAAGCCGAGACAAGGATTTCTAACCTTCACTCCTCAAACTATGAAGACTTTTCCAGCAGTTTAAAAGCTGAGGCATCTGCCGAATTGTTAAAGGAAGAAAAAAAAATCTGCAGAATCTGACAGATTATTATCAGAAAAATAATGGCCATGTTAATCTTGTGGAAAAGCACAGAGGAGACTTTGTGAGCTGCACTAAAAGTCTTCAGAGAGAAATTGAACGCTCCGTCAACCACAAATGTGAGAACACCATTGCTATACACAAAGGGATGAAGAAAATGTACGATAATCGGGAAGAATACACAGCAGTAATTGCAGAGAAAGTACAGGGCTTACTTGAGACATGTAGGGAAAGAAAAAGTCCTTTGTCTGAAGAGGAGCTGGAGAAAGACTTTGTAGAAATGTGGAATCAGACAGTCTCTGAACTGAAGTTTCAAGCTTTAGAGACAGGTGCTGTTGCATCAGACATACTGAATAAATTGAAAATAAATTTAGAAAGGCATGGTAATCTAATTCAGAAGGAATTAAGTGAGGTGGAACATTTCACTGATGAGAAGAAACACTTCATTCCAAGTGCGAAGCACTTTGAAAGCTCAGACTACCAGAAAATGAAAGAGCAGCCAGCAAAAATGAAACAGTCTTTAGTAAATCAGTCCATGAAGCTGTTCAGAAGACAACCTTTCCTACCAGGAAAATAATTGGAAAACAAAGCAACGGAGAAGGCAAGAGCAATAATAGAAAATTGTAGGCAGTTTGTTACAAATAAAGCACAGAGTAAAACCAGTTACCGTGATACATATACAATGGAGTTGGTGCAAATGATAGATAAAGAGTTGAAAAATGAAGAGACACTGAAGGCCAATGCCAAATTTGAACTCGATCTAAAGCTCCACATCTGTGGCTACGCTGCCAGGGAATTTCAGAAGATGCATGAGGACTTCAATGAAACAAATGACCCCAAGAAAGCGCTGGAAACATTTAGACCTCAGTACTTTTCAAACTTCATTGATCTTTACCATGAGAAGGATCAGTGCAGAAAAACAGCTGAAGAATTCACTGAGTGTTGCCTCAAGCCTGCAGTGAGGGAATATGTCGACAAAGCCCTTAGGATAGACATTGTAGATGAAATGTTGACTGGTGCACAATCTGTGAAATACAACTCCTGGTCGTTTATTCCAGGTCTCCATATTAAAGCAGCTTCTGGATGAAGATAATTTCGGAATCTATGTGAAGTACATTA
>NW_024474770.1:0-12641 GCF_017654505.1 Polyodon spathula
GGAACTGTGAAACTTTCGTAAAGGGCTGGATATTGGATCAGATTGTTGAGAGTCTTTCAATAGATACTAAGATTGGGGATTAGGAAGCCAAACGTCTTGAAACAATAACAGCAAAAATTCAAGCAGCTTTGGAAATGCACAGAAGGAAACCGCTGAGCAGCAAACCACGTCAAGGTTTATCCAGAGGATCTGCAGCAATCTGGATAAGGACCTTGTGATCTGCAGGGGTGAGTTAGGAGCAGTGCTGTTTCTAAAGAATTCAAACAATAAGGAGTTTGCTCAATATCTACAGGTTCTTGTGAATAAACTGCCAGGTACTCTAAGGGCTGAATTTTCTCAAGATTGTGATGTTGAGAAGAAACTGATCAATCTGCCATTCAAGCCACAGGACGAGCTGTTCAAGAGGGTGTTTGGTTGCGGGAAGCTGTGTCCATTCTGCAAGGTCCCCTGTGAGGCAGGAGGCCAGGACCACACTGTACACCACGCATCAGTGCATCAACCACAAGGGCTGGGTAAGTACACATTTAAGAGTCTTGAATCAGAGTGGAAGGCTCATCCCTATAAAGACTATCGTAAATTCTACCCTTACTGGAATATTGCCACGGATCCCAGTATTGAAGCCTCTGACTACTGGAAGTACGTGCTGACTAGATTTAATAAAGAAATTGCAGTGGAGTACAAGGCCAATCCTGCTGACGTCCCAGCAGAATGGAAAAAAATAACAAAAAGAAACGCAATAAAAAGTCTGAATAAGTTGTTAATGTTAAAGCATAAGCTGCCCAACCTCCAGGTAAATACAATGCTCATCTCACTGGAATGAAAGGAGTTTTTTAAGTGGGCACAAAGATGCCTCCGAACTTTCTGATGGCAATAAATAAATACATTTTAATGTAAGATTTTGAAAAAAAATTTTTTTAAGTTAGTTTGTTTTCTTGGTGTATTTTCTCTGGGAAAGAATGAAGATATTTCTCAAAACAGACTTCTTTAAAATAATTTGCCATGATGAAATCAGCTTTAGCAGTAATAATACTAGGCAGGTTGTATATATATATATATATATATATACAGCTCTGGAAAAAATTAAGAGACCACTGCAAAATTATCAGTTTCTCTGTTTTACTATTTATAGGTATGTGTTTGGGTAAAATGAACATTTTTATGGGTAAAATGAACACAGTTTTATTCTATAAACTACTAACAACATTTCCCCCAAAATTCAAATAAAAATATTGTCATTTAGAGCATTTATTTGCAGAAAATGACAACTTGTCAAAATAACAAAAAAGATGCAGTGTTGTCAGTCCTCGAATAATGCAAAGAAAATAAGTTCATATTCATTTTTAAACAACACAATACTAATGTTTTAACTTAAGAAGAGTTCAGAAATCAATATTTGGTGGAATAACCCTGATTTTCAAGCACAGCTTTCATGCATCTTGGCATGTGCTCCACCAGTCTTTCACATTGATGTTGGGTGACTTTATGCCACTCCTGGTGGAAAAATTCAAGCAGCTCGGCTTTGTTTGATGGATTGTGACCATCCATCTTCCTCTTGATCACATTCAAGATGTTTTCAATGGGGTTGGTCTGGAGATTGGGCTGGCCATGACAGGGTCTTGATCTGGTGGTCCTCCATCCACACCTTGATTGACCTGGCTGTGTGGCATGGAGCATTGTCCTGCTGGAAAAAACAATCCTCAGAGTTGGGGAACATTGTCAGAGCAGAAGGAAGCAAGTTTTCTTCCAGGACAACCTTGTACTTGGCTTGATTCATGTGTCCTTCACAAAGACAAATCTGCCCGATTCCAGCCTTGCTGAAGCACCCCCAGATGAGTCCAATTTTCAGCTTTGCCCAACACCTGGTCGTCTAATGGTTAGACGGAGACCTGGAGAGGCCTACAAGCCACAGTGTCTCGCATCCACTGTGAAATGTGGTGGAGGATCGGTGATGATCTGGGGGTGCTTCAGCAAGGCTGGAATCGGGCAGCTTTGGCATGAATCAAGCCAAGTACAAGGTTGTCCTGGAAGAAAACGTGCTTCCTTCTGCTCTGACAATGTTCACATGACAATATATATATATATATATATATATATTTGGGCTGTCAAATGATTAAAAAAATGAATCTCAATTAATCGTGTGTTTTGTTTAGAAAGAGTTTATTATGAAGTAAAAAGCCCCATCCCAGCTATTTTCCAACTTGCTCTTTATTACATTAGGATGTATAGAAAGATTTTTGCTTAGCTTGGATGTTTTTTTTTTAACCACTTTAAATATATTGCTTTCAGCAGCGATGCAGAATACAAGGTATATAATGCTCAATTTACTTTGGAACACAAATGTTTGCATTGTCAAAAAAACTTATTTTGTTCCCAATTTACTTTAGAGATGCCAACTGGATTTCGCTTGTATCTCATGTAAACACAGCAGACATCCGTTAATTCAATCAGATAGGGACCAAAGTGTACCAGAATAAGTGGGAAACACAAATTAGTATGCATAACAATATATCCCTGTGCCAACAGGCAAAAAAGTAACATTACATACCGACCGATATATCTGTTGTTCAGAGGCAGAGGGAGCGGGTTTAAAAAAGTCACTGATCTTGATCTGAGTTTGTAATTTGTAACAGTTTTCTCACTCCGACTGCCAGGCGAGGGTTAAGTCTGCTTTCTGGTCGCTTGTCATTGGTTTCCAAAGCAGGGACAATGTCCATGAGTTGACTCCACAAAGATCGCTGCTGCATATTTTGTTTCTCATTTTAGTTTAGTCAATCAGGGTCAAAGTAGTAAAACCACATCTCTCATATTTCATATTATGATTTAATACAGACCTAGATAACCCCACCAAATTAGTTTTTTGGTGCAACTTCTATGTGGCACTGTGACAGAGACAGAATGATTCTTGCTGATAAATTTCCCTCCCGGCCTGTGAGGGCGCTGTGTAAAGGGAACAGTGCCCTGGACTGGATGGCCAGACAATTCATTCCGAGAGTTAGACGAAAGTTGGCCATCTAGAAAGGGGGAGGAGCTACTGTACACAAAATCATCGACCCGAAAGGGAAACAATGCGGCAGCCGCGGATTGGAGGAGCCGTTGCAATCGTTAACCAAGGGGACGAGATTGACGGTATACACTGGGACGTAGTGAAGTGATCTGTTCCTTTCTTATGGTTAACGCTAACTGGAAGGAGACCCGTATTGTTTATTGTGAGTTTTTTGTTTTTGTCTTGTCTAATTATACTTGTTTGTTGTTTAGATGGCTAACACGATCTGGAGCTGTCGCTACAGGCCACCACAAAACCCAGACAACGCTGCACTTTGTTTCATGATAAATTGTATTTGCACCACGAGCACTAAAGCACTCACTTTGGATTGGTGACCGTGTTTGTATATTGTGGGTGTATTAAAGGCTGTGTTTCGGGACTGAACAGCTGAGTTAAACGGTGTAGTACACCCTTGTGTACTACCATTCATTATTATTTACTGGTTGTCATCAGACTTTGGATTATAAATAAAATACCCTTGCACCTAGATTATTGTTGTCTGTCTGTTATTGATAACCACATCACTCCTACACATGCACACCACTTTGTCACATTCCCTAAGCCTAATCCAATGCAGCACTGGTACAAAAACTACCCTCCCATAGAGTGCACTGGAGTACAATGAAGATGAAGCAAACACAACAGCACACCAACCCCAACCCTAACCCTAACCCTAAACCCAACCCTAACCATCCTCCCATAGAGCGCACTGCAGTACAATGAAGATGAAGCAAACACAGCAGCACGTCAGAGCAGCTGCTTTGATATGAACAGAAACTTCATGAGCCACACAAAGCATTTTTTGCTCTTTGTACGCAGTGGAATTTGAAATGATGAAATGACCAGAATGGGTCTTGCTGACTGGGTTTGAGGAGCCTGTGTCACTTTAACTGGGAATGCTAAATTAATCCCAGGAGAGTCCGGTGGGAGATGACAACATGAATATTTTTGTTTATGGAATTATATTGTACTGCAAATTGTTTTCAATGAATGATACTGATGAGATGAGAGAATTTTAACTACAAGCAAGCACGTCACATATTCACATAAAAAACGAGTTTCTGGTCATGTTAAGATACTCTACTTGCCGTATTGGGGAGTAACGCATTACGTAATGCAAGTAACTTGTAACTGTAGAAGATTACTTTTTAAAAGTACCTTTCCCAACACTTCTAGTGAAATATAATAATAACCAAAACATAAGATGACACAACAAAGCTTACTCATCAATTTAACAGAATTTACACCTAAATAAAACTATATAGTGTCTTACAACTTCACCACCCCTAGAAGAAAGCCTATCTTACAAACTTTAGGTGCTGCAGACAAGCGTAGAAAGTATGTCTGAAATATTACTGACCAGTAAACCAATAGTGTAGAATCCTAGTTGCCGGCTTCTTTAGAGTACATTTAGACTCCAAAGAAATGACATGATCGGCTAGCCTTTTAACTTTGTAATGTTATTTTTTCACAAATCATGAGATGAAGGGGTGTGCAGAAATCCGTTTTGGAAGCCGGGACAACCAAACTTAAGTGGTCACAGCTAAAGTGGATGGGAGCCAAAAACTAAATAAGCACCAAGCTGCATCTCTATGCACTTGCTATGAAGATGCACTCTGCACCAAGATGCATCTCTATGCACTTGCTATGAAGATGCACTCTGCACCAAGATGCATCTCTATGCACTTGCTATGAAGATGCACTCTGCACCAAGATGCATCTCTATGCACTTGCTATGAAGATGCACTCTGCACCAAGCTGCATCTCTATGCACTTGCTATAAAGATGCACTCTGCACCAAGCTGCATCTCTATGCACTTGCTATAAAGATGCACTCTGCACCAAGCTGCATCTCTATGCACTTGCTATGAAGATGCACTCTGATGCATCTCTGCACTTGCAAGCACCAAGCTGCATCTCTATGCACTTGCTATGAAGATGCACTCTGCACCAAGATGCATCTCTATGCACTTGCTATGAAGATGCACTCTGCACTGCATCTCTATGCACTTGCTATGAAGAAGCACCAAGATGCATCTCTATGCACTTGCTATGAAGATGCACTCTGCACCAAGCTGCATCTCTATGCACTTGCTATAAAGATGCACTCTGCACCAAGCTGCATCTCTATGCACTTGCTATAAAGATGCACTCAGCACCAAGCTGCATCTCTATGCACTTCCTATGAAGATGCACTCAGCACCAAGCTGCATCTCTTTACACTTGCTATAAAGATGTCTGCACTCTTTTAACAGCTTCTTTGTTGTGTCTCACTTCATTTCCTCTCAATCTTGTTCAAACTCCATTGGCTGCCATGTTGTGGTACAAGGTGGGCACGCCACCTCATGAGGTGTACTCTCAATATATGGGTAGAACTGAAACCAGAGAGTGTGATTGGTCAACCCCAACATACCAAACATGTGCCTTCCTGTCTAAAAATGGTAATCTTGTTCCTGATTGGTGGAAGCAGCTCCCAGGCAGAGGCTGTGTCTCTGTCACAGGTGAGGTGTGTGAAGCATCTGTTCAGTTGCTGAAGGTCTTCATCGACGAGGTTAAATACATGTTTAAACAGCATAGACCCATAATACCAATAAATAAACATAACTGCATTCATATTATTTCCATGATCCTGATTCCTAGATCTTTTTAAGGTTAGCGCTAACAGGGTCACATTCATTTCTACCAAAAAATGAATAGGTTTTTTTATACTAAACCTTTTTACCTGTCTTTTCTTGATTATATTAAAAGGAAATGTTTCTAGTTTTAATTATATCGTGTTTTTATATCATAGTTCTAGTTTTAGTTATATATTAAAAAAATAGTCAATAATACATCTATAAACGTGTTATAAAATATGCTATAAACAATTATTATAATTAAGTGTTTACACTTTTAACAGGTTATTAAAATGTTACTAACAATGAATACATTCAATAACACGTCTTTAAATTCGAGTTTTATAGATGGATCCTTAGAAAAATGTATAACGTATTTCTAGAAACTTTTGACAAAATAATTTTAATACAAAATCAGAGAGTATTCTTCATGTCCAAATGTGCATCTGAATTTATCAGTGGCTTTCTTTATTGCAACACAACATATCTGGATTGTTTGAAGTCAAATCAGTTAGATTTGATATTTTTACTTGGAGAGAATTATTTCTCAGCTAGTATCTTATTGAAAGAAATAACTCTTGGGTTTCATATAAAGTTATTTTTAGCTCTGATTAAATTTACTGAGGTGAACCAATATTGAAAACTGTGTAAAATGCAGCAACAAAGCGCACTGAGAGCGTGCTGCAGCTCAGACAAGCAGATATTGGTGATAAAACAGGGAGAAAAACATGGTCAAAGTAGGAGACACATAACACACAAATGAAAAACACATAGAGATATATTTTTGGTTCTTATCTAAAAGTATGAAAAGGGCAGAATGATTATTTATATGGATCTTTACACCATGAGAATTTGTTGAAATGACAGTTTATTACAGGTTGTGATGTAATACATTTTAAATGCCATTGTGACCCAGAAATCAGAAAGATATCTGTAGAATATAATCCAAATTTATAATAATTATTATAGTATCCTGAATCCTAGCCCTTCATAAGATTTTATGTTTTTTTTTTCTAGTTTTATTTATAGTAATAAATAGTGGAAGACACTTAAATAAACATGTAATTAAAAATAGCCAATTATTATAAATTACAAATATTGAACTTTACACCCACAACTCACAATTAAAATGTTTAATATAAATTTGTTATTAAAAATCAATACATTTAATAACACTTTTCCTGAATAAAGAGGGAAATTGCCTTGAAATAAAACATGTAATAAACATAACAGTTATATTCAAGTTTTGTGTCGTCGTAATACACAGATGTATTATAAAGATTTTATAATCAATCATAACTGACAATAAAAGCTGTCTTTGAGCATTACACTAGTGTATTAAAATGTTTTTGTTTTTATATAAGCTGTTATTAAGCATCAGCACATTTTAATACCACATGTATAGATGTGTTATAGCTAGAGCTCCCTCAAATAAATGATGGAAAGAACATCCGAGAAGAATATTTTATAACATATAAAACCATTCATAAAACATATTGTCAAAACCATTGCTTTAATGTAATACATTTTACTTTTTGTAATGTCTATAGGGTTACTACATTGTAAAATAAAATACCATATTTTTATGGTAGATTTACCTTAATATTTACAAAGGTCTTTTTTTTTCATTTTTTAATAGTAATTGTTCGATATTAGTGTAAAATATGTAGCCTTAATAATTCGGAAATATACACTAGAATTAATCTACAAAATCTACAGTTTTATAAGTCAATATAAAGGTACATTTACCATAGAAATACGATATTCTATTACAGTGTATAAAGCTAGTCACATTTAACATTCAGGTTTGTACTTTGTGAAATCTGAAAACGATTTCTGATAAAGTTTATTGAGGTGAACCGATACAGAATGCTGTGCAAATTACAGCAGCAAACCACGAGCGTGCTGATCTTGATCTTGTAAACAGTTGACAGCAATGATTTGTTTGCCACGATAATTTTCCTGTGTTAATAAAGATTTAGATTAAAAAGATTTGAACATGTTGAGTGTGTGTGTGTGTGTGTGTGTGTGTGTGTGTGTGTGTGTGTGTGAGAGAGAGAGAGAGAGAGAGAGAGAGAGAGAGAGAGAGAGAGAGAGAGAGAGAGAGAGAGAGAGAGAGAGAGGAGATTCGAGATACCTTCATTTCTTTTTTAATGTTTAGCTGTTGGATTAATCATATTTAAAGCTGAACCAGCTACAAGCTCAATTGTCGTGATTTATTCCAGTATTGGTCAGCGCTCGGATTGTATTTGTTTGTTTGTTTTGAAAACAACAGCTATTCTGCCACCGGTACCTACTGTTTCAAAATAAACCTCTGCTTCTTATTGCAAACGTTTTTTGCTGGGTGTTTTTTTTTTTTTTTTTTTTTCTCCAAATTTGTAATCACGAACAAAATTATCAAGATTTCTAATCCTTTTTTTTTTTTTCAGAAAACTTTTTATCCCAAATCCGTTTACTTTTAAAGTAAATTCTTAATACTTTACATATAGCCAATACATTCTATTCAGTGTGTTTAAATATATTATCATCAATTAAATTAACAAACAGAATATAATCCAGTTTTGGCAGAATGATAAGGAATGTGTATGCATGTTAAAACTATTATGTTTTAATACTAGTGTATGTTTATATCAAAATGCAGTTATATATTAAATAGGATAAAAGTTATTATTGAAAATAATAATTTAAAAAATAATCAAACTAATCAAAATCTTGATTAAAAGTGCAGTCGTCGGATAATCCAAAAGAAATATGGATCTAAATTATCCCGATCACATTTTGAAATTTAAAATAAGTATTTATTTCAAAATATGTTCACTGGAATAATCTCTACCAGATCCAGTTCTGTTCATTGCATTGAATAACTGCACACCGTTATTATAGTTTGTGATACTTTCTAACAGCTGCTATAGCGATACCAGCACCACAATTATAGGGTACATTTCCTAGATTTACAAGACAGCAAACCCCTGTCTACGCTGTCAGTCGAAAATGTAACAAGTAAAAAACGAGTCTCAGGTATTGTAGATATAATAATAAAAACATGTTTAGTTCGTTCTTATTTTAGCTTTCATTATTTGATTATGAAGTTCATTCTGCATGGCCAGTCAGCTGGAGTTAACATTTTGCAACTAGTTAGTCATATTTTCTTTCAGTCATTCACAATTCCAAATTCCTCTGATCCGGCAGTGAAAACGGGCTTGTATTGCAGTGCTTTCTTCAGAACAGTTATGGGGCAATGATTCTTTATTACTTACAAATTATTTTTTGAAAATGTTTAATTAGCAGAGGTGAGATTTGAACACGTGGTGTCACGAGAACTGTTTACCTATACAGTATTAACCCATTAAAGACACTGCTGGCGGTAGCAGTTGTGTGCATTACAAAATTACCCAAAAACATAAATAAATACAAATGACACACTGCAATTCCGTTGTAACGAATATCCGATAACGATGCTGCATATAACTAGTCCATTTTTGAATTCAATAACATTGTTATGAACAATTAATGGTTTCAATAACACATTTCTAGATTCTAGTTTTATAGATGGATCCTTAAAAAAAATGTAATGAATTTCTAGAAACTTTTGACTTCAATCCCAAACGTGTGTCTGAATGTGACTTTATGTGACTTTCTTCATTGTAACGCTATATATCAGGAGTGTTTGAAGTCAAGTCAGTTAGACTTGATATTTGTAGTTGGAGAAGATTACTATCTTATTAAAAGTAAATAACACCTGGGTTTCATAAAGTTATTTTTGACTGATTAAATTTATTGAGGTGAACCAATGTAGAAAGCTGCAAAGTGCACCAGCAACGCGCACTGAGAGCATGATGCAGCTCAGACAGGCTGATAGTGGTGATAAAGCAGGGAGAAAACAAGATCAAAGTAGGAGATGCATAACATAAACACGAAAAACACATTACTTTAGTTTCAGGTCTAAAAGTACGAATACGGTAGAATGATATATTTAAAATATACTACATCACAGCCTGTAATAAACTGTCATTTCATTCTCAGAGTGTAAAGATCCATTATAAATAAAAAAAAAAAGAATACAATCAGAATAAAACTATTTATAATACTTTATTTATTCTTTTTAAAGATAATTATGTTTTTTTCTAGTTTGATTTATTGTCGTAATAAATAGATCTGTTATAAATACACACTCATATAAACGTGCAATTAAAAATAACCAAGTGCTATAAATTACAAATATTGATCTTTACACCAATAACACACGATTAAAATGTTTAATATAAACTCTTCATTAACAATCAATCAATACATTTAATAATCCTTTTATAGAGGATTTATAGATGGATCCCTCAAATAAAGTGCACAGGATATCTATACAAACCCATGATAAGATTTCTATATCATATAAAGACATTGATTAAAACATACAGCTAAAACCTTTCTTTAAATTTTGAATAAACTAGTCAGACTAAAAATTGAGAACATTATTACTGGGACTTTTTAAAATCTTACAGGGAAAAAACATTGCCTTGAAATAAAACCTCTATAAAATAAAACAGCTATATTCTAGTTTTGTATGGTCATAATACAAAGATCCATTATAAATATTTTATAATCAATTATAATTGACATAAAAAGCTGTCTTTGAGCATTACACTAGTGTATTAAAATGTTTGTGTTTTTATATAAGCTATTATTAAGCATCAGCACATTTTAATACCACATGTATAGATGTGTTATAGCTAGAGCTCCCTAAAATAAATGATGGAAAGAACATTTGAGAAGAACATTTTATAACATTGATCAAACATATTGTCAAAACCATTGCTTTAATGCAATACATTTTCTTTTTTGTATTGCCTATAGTTTTACTACACTGTAAAATAAAATACCATATTTATATGGAAGATTTACCTTAATATTTACCATATATATATATATATATATATTATATATATATATATATATTATATATATATATATATATATATATATTATTTTTTTTTTTTTTTTTTAATGGTAAAAGTTTTTCAATATTAGTGTAAAAAAGTATGTACATATGTATGTATGTAACACAGAACTATACACTAGAATCAATCTACAAATACATCAATATTAAGATAAATGTACCTTACAAATAAGCTAAATCTAAGACCGCCTCAACATAAAACCTGTATTTAAAAAGAAAGTTATTTTTTTTGGCGCGAGCATGCAGATTTGAGAACGTGTTCTGATTAAGTTTATTGAGGTGAACCGATATAGAATGCTGTGCAAACTACAGCAGCAAACCACACTGAGAGTGTGCTGCCCCTCAGACAAGCTAATAGAGGGGATAAAGCAGGGAGAAAACATGACCAAAAAGCATCGTAAATTGCAACATATACTCCATATTTACAAAATACTCCATATTTACAAATTACTCTATAATAGAACCTTTTAAGGTTCTTTGGAGCGCTTCATATTTGGAACCCCAAAAAGCTCTATATAGAAACATGTTAAAGGGTTAATTTGAAAGAACCCCAAGGGGTTCATTGGATTGATCCCGAAGGGTTTATTTTAGAAACCCTGTCAAGGGCTGGATCACAGTACCCTTTTATAGAAACTGTGAACTAGAATATCACCTAAATTAGCTTCTCTTTTGAATGCTACAACTGGGGCCTTAAGAAACACTTTTTTCAATTTTTCTGAATTATGTAGAATACGCAAGTGTTTCCAAACTATCTTAGAAATATTGGGCAAAAGTTTAGAGTAAGTCATTACTAATGGGACTCTCTTGATCTTTTTATCTCTATTTTTATAATCTAGTAGATCATCTCTTTTTAGTTTATCCACTTTTCTTAACTCTGTCTTTATAATTCTTTCTTTGTATCCTCTTTTTTTAAGATTTGTTTTTAATACATGTCTTTGTTTTACATAGTCACTTTCTTTAGAGCATATTCTTCGTATTCTTATTCCTAGACCCTTTGGGATTGCCCTTTTAGTGTGTATTGGATGTGCAGAGGACATGTGTAAATACTGGTGCATGTCAGTAGGTTTATAGAAGAGGTCAGTCTCAATTGAACCTTCTTCAAGTTTTACTACGCTATCTAAAAATTCTATTTCTTTTCTTGTCCATCGAAGGTCCACCTTAATATTACCGTGTATTTCATTTGCCATTTTATGAAACTGGAAAAGAGATTATTCTCCATGTGTCCAAACCCCAAAAATATCATCTACAAACCGAATGTATTCTAAAGGTTCGCTTTCTGATTTTCTAAGTAATTGTTCTTCCCATTTCCCCATGTATGTACTGGCAAAATGCATTCCTAATTTAGATCCTATTGCTGTACCATCTTTTTGTTTGTAATTTTTATCAACAAATGTAAAATAACTGTTTTCTAAAACTACGTTGATCATGTTCAGCACCTCTGCTGTGGGTATTGATTTATCTAGTCTATTATCTAGTGCTTTTTGACAAACTTCTGAAGTTTCTTTACGAGGGACACTTGGATACAAGGATTTTACATCCATGCAAAATAAAATTGTATTCTCTGGAAGGTTGTGCTTTAGTGATTCAAGTTTTTTAGTCTTTTTAAATTTCTTTCCGTTTTCTTTCACAGTCTTTTTAGCTTTTCAAGGTCTTTTTTTTCTTTTTTTTCTTGTCTTTGTTATTATCTTTTCAAGTCTTTAAGGTCTTTTTCCAAGTCTTTTTTTGTTAAGTCCTCAGTCTTTTTTTTCCAGTCTTTTTTTTTTTTTTTAAGTCTTTTATCTATATTTTCTTTCTTTTCTTTGTTAAAAATTTTACTCAATTTTTTTTTTTTTCGTTTTTTCAGTCTTTTATTTAAAATTTTTTTTTTTTTTTTTTTTTTTTTTTTTCTTTTTTTTTTTTTTTTTTCAGTCTTTTTTAGGGTCCTTTTTTAGTCCTTATTTCTTTATTCCAAGTTCAAGGTTTTTTCAAGTCTTTTTTTTTTTTTTTTTTTTTTTTTTTTTTTTATTTTTTTTTTCTTTTCTTTTTTTAAATT
>NW_024474771.1:0-3468 GCF_017654505.1 Polyodon spathula
TATATGTTATTCTTTTAAAAAAAAAAAAAAAACTTATTTGTCCATAAATAAAACGAACCACCATATTTTTTTTGCTTGGTGGTTATGTTGTTTACCCTGATCCACAGTCCAGTATAGTAATTACAGTGGTTTTTGATTAGGTTATTCTGATCACATTAACTTTTCAAAAGGAACTAATGATACAGACTTGCTGATTAAAAAGAAAACAAAAAACAGTTTTGAAGGGTTATATTCCAGTACAATATACATAGCAATTAGCAAATAGAAACATTTTAGCTACTGGGTGAACACACTGGCTTTTAAGTTTCCATTCAGATAGTCCCAGTGCAGTAAAGCAGTGTGAAAGTAAGCCAGACCACATATATATATTTTGGGATTCTCTTGTAACTTCTTTTAGGTTTTGAATAGGTTCACAGAACTTCCTTGCTGCATGAGCTATTTATTGCACAAGGTTTTATTGTTAGAAAAGAGAAGACCAAAACTGGTTACCGTTTTAACCAGTGTGTAAACATTAGCTTTTCATAAATACAAACACAAAACAAAAACACAATTTGTAACTAAGGAGATTTATTTAGTTTACTGTACTACTATACAGAGCAGATATTTCAGATCATATACCTCCCTCTGCTACCATCACAAATCTATAACATTTTTAATTGAACTGGCAACATAGTCGGTATCGTGTGTTGGAAACATGACAGTGATGTTGTACTGTGATGGAGTAATCCACCATAGCTGTCATACGACACTTTATTAATACAAACTGTTTGTGGTTTTTATTTAGATTAGCAAGGCAGCTACAGAAAGAGGTTCAGTCATCCAATTCTTTAGATTTAACAGAAGATCAAAAGGTAGGTTTCTACTGTTGCGGGGGCGCTGTTTCTCTGTACAAAACTGAGTATTTTTCATTTGATCAAAGGGAAGAGAAGACTTAAGCTTTGATTGGGAGGGAGAATTAAAGCGTTACAGGTCGTACTGTAATTTATAACTTTTAAATTTTTTTTTTTTTTTTTTTTTTTTTGTACAATATTTGGTCGAATACTTGTGAATAGTTAAATATTAATATGTAATTGCTTTGTCCTGAGACAAAACTCAAAGCTCACTCAGGAAAAGGACGGGACAGATTGAGCAGTAGAGGTAAAAGAGACCTAGGTATAGGGATCGAGCTGACTATAACTAAAAGATTAACAGCAAATAAAGAAGCGGGTTTCGACGTATAAACGCAATACAGCCTGATTACGCTGCAGGTGGAATTGGGAATGTTCTCTAAGGTAGCGAGGCTGGGGTGCTGTTTTTATTGCAGTTGAACTGGAAAAGAATCAAAGCTAGCTTTAATATGAGTATATGGATAAACCTTATTATATATATATATTACTATATATAATATATTAATATATTATATATATATATATATATGTATAATATATATATATAGCCTATATATATGTGTGTGTGTTTGGACTGATACTTTCCTTGTTTTAGTTTTATTTGCTGAGACGCGGCGTCCGCGGGGTGTTCTCTGCTTCTCAGTGATATTTCACTTGGATATTTTCTCGGAAGGTTTGTTTTTGCACAGCGGGACCTGTCTGATGGTCTGCTGCTTTGTGGTGATCTTCCGCGATTGCAACTGCACCGCACCCCATAGAATATACAAGGAACACGTTTACTGGAGACGGAGGTTCCTGATTCCACGGCGCGAGAGCCGTCTTGTATAGATGGGGATCTACGCCGGACTTCCAGTTGCTCCGATTAGGCGTGGGCCTCGTCTTGTCTTCTGGTGTTCCTTCCTCCCTATCTTCTCTCCCAGGGGGACTGCAGTGGTGACTGAGGCTTTGGTAGTCTGGCAGCGCAGCAGAAGCCAATCCAGACGAGGCGATGCAATTTCTTGCTCGTGGAGGGACTCCAGACTGTGGTTCCTGTTGTCTTGACCATCTTCGATAAAAGCTTTTGCGTGACCTTCGGCTCCGGTTCCATTGTGGGGCTGCTTCCGACTGGCTTTTTAACATCTTTTAGTATTGTTTTAATATTCAGATTTTTCTACCGCAATCAAAGTTCTTTTACTATTTCCCAGTTGCGTGCCTCTTTGTTGCGCATCTGGTGTGTGGACCCCCAGATTGAAACAAACCTGCGTTGAGAAAAGAAAGTGGTTAGAATTAGTTGGTACTTACCTGAGTGCAAAGTCTTCTGTGTAGTATTATTAGGGGAAGTATTTCCAGTGCTACTATGGAAGGTCACTAGCCAGGGATTGTGGGGTGCTCACACACCACTCACATAGGGGGTAGGCGACAGCTAGAAGAGCCATGCAGTTTTTTTTTTTTTTTTGTTTTTTTGTATGCGAAGTTCTTCATCAGAATGAGACAAGTACACATTTGTAAAGATAAATACAGAATAAGAATCAGGCTACTTTATTTCTGATTACACTACTTGTGTCCCTGTATCTTTTTTTAAACAGTGCTTTGAAGAATAAAAGTAAACAAATCTGTTAAATGCTTCCCTGCTTTTACCAGCCAATAAACCTCTGACAGTGAGTGAGGGCAGCCAGCAAGTAAACGGATGCATTCCGGTTTCACTGTAACATAGCATAGAAACAGTTCTCGGGGAGATTCAAAAGATCTTCCAGTACAGACGATGTGCGTACATGCCCTCAAAGAAAATAGACCACAACCCCTAAAACAGCTCTATACATATATAATTACATCAGTCTTGGGATTTATGTTTTTCTCTCTTTGCAGAAAACATTAGGGAAAGTTGCAACATGCCTTGAATTGCGGAGTGCAGCTTTGGAGGTATGTGTCAGATTAATTTTGACTTTTTTTTTTTAATATGCAAAATCAGAAGAAACAAATCAGTACAGTCATTGTAGATATAAATACATGATTGTAAATGTATTAGATGTTCCAGCCCTTAGCATATATGCTGTTTTTCACATACAGTGCTTTAGAATAAAGCTGTACCCTTTTACTAGCCACTTCCTGTACTGTAGTAAGACTGAATAATGACTGTCACATAAAACAAGTTTGTTTCCAGTACAGAATGGCATTATTGGGGGTGATGTATGTGATGTATTGTCTTTCTGTTTCCTTTAATGTAGTCCAGCCATCCTGAAGAGTTCAAGCTGGAAGATTTGGAAAACTGGAACCTAGTATGTACTTTTTAAACTGAACTGTATGCAATTATTACATTACAAAAACAGAGCCAGCATAATAAAAACATTGTAACAAAAAAAATGAAGTTTAAACATTTGGTAAATTGCTATTCATTTTATTTTTTACAACTGCCATATCTTATGATTTAGTGTTTCCAGTTTACAAATGATGATGTTGTCCTATTTAAAAACTCATCTTGGCGTCCTTTTTTGAAATTTCTCTTTTTTTTTAACGCTATTTTAAATGATGCAGCAATACAATGTTGGGGATAGATATTCAGTGGAATCGCACCACCCTAATGGTACAGCAATAGACAGAGTGG